>NW_028156396.1:0-72679 GCF_964263955.1 Coregonus lavaretus
TAATCCAGTCAGCTAGCAGGCAGGGACCAGGATAACATTCTACACTAATCCAGTCAACTAGCAGGCAGGGACCAGGGTAACATTCTACACTAATCCAGTCAGCTAGCAGACAGGGACCAGGTTAACATTCTACACTCATCCAGTCAGCTAGCAGGCAGGGACCAGGGTAATATTCTACAATAATCCAGTCAGCTAGCAGGCAGGGACCAGGGTAACATTCTACACTCATCCACTCAGCTAGCCGACAGGGACCAGGGTAATATTCTACACTAATCCAGTCAGCTACCAGACAGGGACCAGGGTAACATTCTACACTAATCCAGTCAGCTAGCAGACAGGGACCAGAGTAACGTCCTTCATACACTCATCCAACCAGGAAGAGTACTAATATCCTACAGAGGATATGACCACATCAGGATAGGGGAGGTTGCTGGACACATGCTGACAAATAGGTTATCTGTTATCTGCTGTAAAGCAATTTAATTCATGAACTTTATGCAACTGTCACGACTTCGGCCGAGGCTGCCTCCACTCCTTGTTCGGGCAGGCTTTGGCGTTCGTCGTCACTGGCTTACTAACCACTGCCGCCCAATCATCATCACAATTGTCTTGTCTTGTCAATCACACACACCTGGTTCCTATCCCCCAATTAGTCCGTATATAAGTGTTCCCTCTGCCCCCTTGTCCTTGTGGGTGATTGTTATTTGTGAGAGTAGTGTAGCTCGGTGGAGCTACTCGTAACATATTGTTGCCAGGGTAGATTTTCCCCTGTGCCTATGTATATTTGGATATCCGTTACAGTGTATTTGCCAGGGATGATAGTTTCCCCTGTGCCTGTTTCGTTGATCGCTATTTGAGAGCATTTGTGTGTCTACGAAGGAATAAACTCTGTATTCGGTGATTACCCTCCTGCGCCTGACTCCTTTCCATCACACTCATCACAGCAACTGATTGTACTAACTTTTTGCATATGATAAATACGGTTCTAAGGACAGGCGGAGCTACTCAGAGACTCCTACTCTGAGACTCCTACTCTGAGACTCCTACTCTGAGACTCCTACTCTGAGACTCCTACTCTGAGACCCCTACTCTGAGACCCCTACTCTGAGATGCTTTATGAATACGGCCCCAGATGTTTAGTTTTTTAGCCTCTCTGATAGAAGGTGATTATAAAGTCTCAGTGACACATTAAGCGGTGGATTTTATGCTCCTGTGTGCTCTGAGATGTGAAGTCTCTGTCTCTCAGCTCCTTCATTAGAGTTCCTCCAGACAGCCTTAGCCAGGTTCTCTGTGTGTGTCCGTCCTGAAGAACAGAGGCATGCTGCTATCTGATACTACATTAGCTTCCCACATTAGCTAACTGACCTGCCTGCCTGGGAGAGAAATGCATTACTTTGGGCCACATGTCACCTTGGTCCGCGCCACGCATGACTGCCTGTTAAAATTATACCTTGATAGCCTCACACAATGGAACATAAAGGACGGTGTGCTAGCTCCTCCTCTCTCTCGCTCTCTCTGTTTTCCACAGGAGGATGTCTTTTGTTTTATTATAAGGCTGTTGTTAAGTCAGTGGTGCTGCTGAATAATTTCTCCCTCAGGGGGAATTTAAACAGTGGTATGCTGGATTACAGGAGCTCTCACCTGTTACAGTGGGAATGGTGTATCCCTGCGCCCTCGTTTCCCAGGGAGCCTCTAATAACGTCGCACAATGAAGGGAGTGTCTCAGCTGACAGTTAAACACAAAAGGTGCTGCTGTATAACCCCGTCTCCCTCCTTGCCTTTTTTTTAATCAACCCCTCTCTCTCCTTTCCTAGAGATGGATTCTGAATGCTGGAAACCAAATGGAGGCATTGCCTTGGCCAGTGCTGTGGTCTTTGCTGGGCCATCGCAGTGACAAGCCATGTGATGTGGTCTGACACATGAGGTGCCGTGGTCCATCTGAGGGTGTCAGCCACCAGATTAAACCAGCCGTCAGTCGTCTAGTAATGTCACCAGCCCGGTCACAGACAGACCAGCATGTGTAGAGGCCAGCGCTAACAATGGCAGCACCTGTACAATGGCAGGATGTCCGTGTCTTTCTCATACCCTTGCCTTGTGCGAGCGGAGCGATGCTGTGTAGAGCTACAATCCTACAATCACCTCCATGGCATTTTTAAAGCCCCCTTTCTTTCACAGATTAGTGGGTCCTGTGTTGGGCAGGTCAATCAGACCAACCAGGCCCCTCATAGCCCACACCAGGCCGTCTGCCCTCTCTGGACAGATAATGTGGCCTTGGTGCTCTTGTCAAAGTGGATGGTCACACTCCTGCATCAAGTTTAACTTTATTGTTGTTGTAGCTAAAGGCCCTCAGGGGGGGGGGGGGGGAGAGAGTGGAGAGAGAGAGAGAGAGAGCGAGAGAGAGAGAGAGAGAGAGAGAGAGAGAGAGAGAGAGAGAGAGAGAGAGAGAGGGAGAGAGAGAGAGAGAGAGAGAGAGAGAGAGAGAGAGAGAGAGAGAGAGAGAGAGAGAGAGAGAGAGAGAGAGAGAGAGAGAGAGAGGAGAAAAAGAGAGAGAGAGAGAGAGAGAGAGAGAGAGAGAGAGAGAGAGAGAGAGAGAGAAAAAGAGAGAGAGGGGGAAAAGCTCAGAGTTCAACTTAGAGTTGATCCATTGGCCATTGTCCTCTAAACTGAATTAATTTGTCTATTGATAAGTCATAGTGTGAGAGCTACATAAACCCCTTAGCTAAGTTGTTTAACAACAGAATGGAAAATATTTTTTTTACTCTTTATGTTTTAACTCTTTGTATAGAGCCTATATGAATATATGCATGATTCATGTAGTTGATGGCTATTATTTAATCGTATATAACATTATATGTCTATTGTTGATAAGGACAAGAAGGTCTGTTATGCCCTTAATTTACTTTTGTACTTACTTAGGCCTTGTTGTGCCAGGTGAAGGCTAAGGCCTCTGCATTATGCTCCTAATACCACCTTTTAGCAGGGTCAATATTTTGAGCCGCAGTGGATCTTTGTCAGATCAAACCAGAGCCGTATATTTATTTAGTACATGAATCTGTGTCAAACCATATTCGCCCAGCACCTGAGTGTAATGAGATGCAGGTTTTATAACAACCAATATCTCTTGTTGATTTAATTTAGTAGTGCAAATGCACTGCCACTGTGTTACATAAAAGGCGAAACTGCTTGTAGTTCAGCACTCCTCTTCTAAAATGCTTTTTGAATACGGGCCCAGGCTTAGTTTCATAAGATGATATTTTCTGCATCATATTAACCAAAAAATGCCAGATAATATCAAATTGTTGTTTTTTCCATTTCTAATCAATTAATTCTTGTTTTTGTATGTTTTTTCTTCATAAATAAGACTATTCAGTGTCCTGTAGGCCACCTCAAGGCATGTGGTTTTAATTATGTTAATAAATTCATGTTAAAGTACAAAGTACTTGCAGCCCCCTCACACAAAAACCAAAGGTCTACGTCCCAAATGACACCCTATTCCTTACATAGTGCACTACTTTTGACCAGACGCCTTGGTCAAAATCAGTTCACTATATAGAGAATAGGGTGCCATTTCGAACTCAGGCAAGTCTTTGGATCCTCCTAAGGCTGAGGGAGGTACAACTTTAAAAGTCGGCTTTGCCAAAGTTGTACTGCATCCTAAATGGAACACTATTACCTACACAGTGCACTACCTTTGACCAGGTCCATGGGGCTCTGGTCAAAAGTAGTGCACTACATAGGGAATATGATGCCATTCGGGACACATCCTTGGTTTGCCTGAGGAACAGAACAGTACAGGGCTATAACAGAGCGGACAGGCCTGAGAAAGGAGAGATGGTGTAATGCCGGCTAGATTGAGCTAACATAACAACAATCCCTTTTAATCTCAGATGACTAATGCACAACTAATCACATAGTATTAGCTGGCTGCTACTGTAACGAACGTTACAGGGATTACGCTGAATTGTGTTAACACAGCATTATGTACAGACAGACAGTGTCACTAACTGGGGCTGTCTAGATTTCTAGTGCTTGTCTAAGCTGCACCTGGTAGGGCTTTCTCTAAACCAGGTTTTTCACTTACAGAAACAGTCGGACTCCAACATACATTCTATGCACACACTGTACTGTATATTAGGCAACATTTCTGGGGTGGATATTTTAGATCAGGGGTGTCAAACTCATTTTAGCTCAGGGGCCACATGGAGGAAAATCTATTCCCAAGTTGGCCGGACCGGAAAAATCATGGTATATATAACTTAAAAACAACAACTTCAGATTGTTTTCTTTGTTTTAATACGATCAACATACAACATAAAGCTGGAGCCTGAGGACAGTGTGTCCAAAATAGTACAAGCACAACATCACTATTAATCATAAAACAGGTCAAGTTTATTTGAAAATTCTAAAGAAAAAGAACACACAAACACACAATGCCTCAGTGATTAACAGAACTGTTTCACAGATCACAGAACTATATCAGGGTGTCATTTCTGAAATGTAGATAAAAATAATGAAATCCTGTTCCCCAAACAAGTGCAAGAACCACAGAGTCAAGAATAGGTTAAATATACAAATAAAATAAAATCAATTAAAAACAATAGCACATCAACATAAAAACATATAAACATAAATCTGAAAGTGTTGCTCAAACTCCCGTAACTGTCCCGTTATTTTATCTTTGAATGGCTTCATGTCTGCCACATGTTGGGTCGAGCACACATTTTTCAGACAGGGGAAGTGAGCTGCATCACCACCGGCAAGTTGCGTCTCCCACAATGACAGCTTCAACTTGAAAGAACGTATGCTGTCATAATACTGCGTGACAACTTTGTTGCGCCCTTGCAGCTGTTTGTTCAAGTTATTCAGGTGCTCTGTAACATCCACCATAAATGCAAGGTCCTGCATCCATTCTGCGGAATGAAATTCTAACACTGGTTTGCCCTTTTCTTCCATGAACTGTTCAATTTCTTCTCGTAAATCAAAGAAACGCCTCAGCACAGCACCTCGGCTTAACCATCTTACCTCAGTGTGGTATGGCAGGCCATAGATGTGGTCTTTCTCTCTGAGAAGGCTGTCAAACTGACGGGGATTCAGGCTTCTGGATCGGATGAAATTAACAGTTTGGATGACCACCTTCATGACGTTATCCATCTTTAATGACTTGCAACACAAAGCCTCCTGGTGCAAAATACAGTAAAAAGTCAAAAAATCACGTCCTCCATTTGCAGATTGCACTTTCTCTCTGAACTTTGTCACAACGCCTGCTTTTTTCCCGATCATTGAGGGCGCACCATCTGTAGCCAGGCTGACAGCGCGGGACCAGTCCACTCCGACCCTGTCCAGCGCGCCGACGAGTGCGGTAAAAATATCAGCTGCTGTCGTTGTATCTGTCATCGGCACCAACTCCACGAACTCCTCGGTGACGGTCAATGTGTCATCAACTCCGCAGATGAAAATGGCCAGTTGTGCAACATCTGTAATGTCCGTGCTTTCATCAATTGCAACCGAAAACGCAATAAATGACTTTACTTTTTGCTTCAACTGGCTGTCCAAATCCACTGAAAGATCGGAAATCCTGTCTGCAACTGCGTTTCTTGTCAGGCTGATATTTGCAAAAGCCTGTCGCTTTTCAGGGCACACAATCTCCGCTGCCTTCATCATGCATGTTTTTACAAATTCACCCTCACTAAATGGTTTTGAAGCCACTGCGATTTCATTAGCAATGAGGTAGCTAGCTTTCACTGCAGCGTCACTGATGTCTCGGCTGTGAGTAAACACAGACTGCTGTTTCTTCAGACCCGCCAACAGTTCATTCACCTTCTCTCATCTCCGCTGTCCTTGAAAGTTGTCATATTTGTCGGCATGAAGACTCACATAGTGGCGACGAAGGTTATATTCTTTCAGCACTGCAACATGCTCTGAACACACCAAACATACAGCTTTCCCATTCAATTCCGTGAATAAATAGGATGACAATTTTTCTTGGAACACTCTGCACTCTGCGTCCACTTTTCTCTTTTTTGACAGAGACATATTGGGGCAATGAGGGTGCCAAAGCACATAATGTTAAAAGTAGAAGCCATAATAAATATTGCGGGCAAAACAAAGTAGCTCATTGGCTGCACGTGCTTGACCTACTTGCTCTGCCCCGGTATAAACAGTTTGCTTGCTTAACACAATTGCTATTGCGCCATCCAGTGGACGCAATTGGAACAGCAGTTTATTTTATTGAAAAATTGCAGCGCATTTTTATACTTTACAAAAAATATATATATATATATATATATATATATATATATATATATATATTTTTTTTTTTATCATCTCGCGGGCCGGATTAAACCCGTTTGCGGGCCTGATCCGGCCCGCGGGCCGTACGTTTGACACCCCTGTTTTAGATTGTCAAGGATATTATTTCTGATGAGGCAGAATGTAGTAGATATTGGATATGGCCACTCTTTTTGTGTGATGGCCATGTCATTGCCCTAGACTACTCTGGAGCCACAAGGGCCTGAAGAACAGGTTGATGGTGGCCACCCTGTAGTTAGTAATTATCTTTCCTTCTACGGGACTGACAGGGGGAGACAGTGGGTGGAGGGGGGGGAGGGGGCGGGGGGGGGGGGGGCTGCCAAGATGGTCCAGCCCAGCAGGGCCCTCAGAGACAGGTGTCCCCATCATGGAAGGTCTCTTCCTGGAGACACTCACAGAGCCAATAACCACACAGGGGCGCTGCTTAAAAAAGTCATAAAAAATCACAACAGGAAGATATTGGAGAATGTCTTTGTGTGACAACCTGTAAAAAGATTGTGATATCCTAGTGACTATAGTGATCGATAATGCATAGCTTTATTATCAGTGAACGTTAAGAGACCAACTACATGTCTCAAAATCTTTGTGGGTTGTTGGCATCATAAATGTTTGATTGCACTTTACAACATCACTGCAAACTGCTGTCCACAATAAATGCCCTGATATGTTTGGTGTTCAAATATTTGTCAAAAGCACAGCCCACTTAGGGTAGTAACATTTAGTTTGGGGCCATAGGTTGAGTCCACATAAAAATGCACTACATCAGTTGATGTTCTCCTTCTTTTTACTCAGTCATACCAGATACTATATGAGCCAGTTTACCAGGCCCAGACTCAGTCTTAAAAGCAGAATCGCCACTGAGTCTAGAACTAGGCTTAATCTTTGTCAGAGAAACCAGTCCAATATGTTTAAATTATTTTTTGTGAAGCACATTGACACTTACCACTGAGTATCTCCTTAAAAATGTTTAACCAGATCTCACAGTGGTCCACGCTCATGTTGTTGAAGTGAATGGCATGGTCCTTCAGCTTGGGTCCTTTCTTCTTACACTGAAACAGAGTGATGCCCAAGAGAGTGCCCGCTGTCTGCTGGCCCGCAGAACGACGTCTCTTCACCTTCACTCCAAACACATCCTTCAGCTGCACGTACTCTGTACGCCTCAGAGTCTCTGACTGACCTGGAGATACACAGGAAGCAAATACATGCTCCAGAAGTGCAGGAACTCTTTACTACAATGCCGCCATAAAGGCTTAGGGCTATACTTGAACAAATAAATAACTTTAGTTCTGAGAGATAATAGCTTTAAAAGTTTTAAAGGCCCAGTGCAGTCAAAAGCGTGCTTTTCCTGTGTTTTATATATACTGTATTTCCACACTATGAGGTTAGAATAATACTGTGAAATTGTGAAAATGATGATAATTCCCTTTTAGTGTAAGAGCTCTTTGAAAAGACTGCCTGAAATTTCAGCCTGTTTTGGTGGGATGGAGTTTTGGCCTTCCATGGTGACATCACCATGTGGTAAATTAGTTAATAGACCAATAAGAAAGAGAGTTCCAAACCTATCAGCCAATAATAGCTCATTTTTAGTTTTCCCCTAGACAATGCTAGCAAAATTCTTGTTTGACAAATTGCCCTTTGCAAAGAAGCTATTTTTGAGCATTTTTGAGCATTTTAATTTAAAACAATCACAGTGCAGAAATGATTTGATCTTGAGATAAAAATGGCTGCATTGGACCTTTAACTCTTAATGGGTAATGTGTTGACAGAGAGTGTGACATCACAGGATTGTTTAGTGTCTCATTCTCCCTGGGTCTCCTGCTGAAGACAATCAACATCATACACAACTCCAATTAAACAGCTCTGGGTTCTTTGTCCAAGATGGCCAACTGTCCTGACTGTGACTCCCTCTCTACTCTAAATGAGTCTGTCTCTCCTCATGTGAAACGCTTTCTTCATTAGGAAGATCCCCAGCCCCGGCCCCAGCCTGTTCCTCAGACGGTGTTTCAGAACATTAACTACCATCTATCCTCTCACATTACTGAGCTGAGCGGGACACCACGGCTGACACCATCTGTTCCTGGTGATCAGGCTCCTTCCAGACCTGGGTTCAAATACGATTTGAAATTTTTCAAATACTTTGAGTGTTTGCTCTAGGCTGCATGAAGTGCCAGATGGGAAGGGTTTGCAGTTGTGGAACTATTCTATTGGTTCCATTATGCCAGGCAAATTCAACACAATATAAAGTACTTAGCATCAGTATTTAAACTCAGGTCTGCTGTCCTTAGGCTTCTTCTCCTCCTCTAACTCCACAATATCACTCTATTTATCTACAGTATCTTCTCCATCCCGCTCTATTGTTGGCTGCTACAAAAATAACACATTTAATTAGAGGGAATAAAGATAATCTCCCCCGATTGACAGAATGACCTGGCTGTAGACAGGGACCAATGATAAACAGGGCCATATTAACAACAGCGATATATTAGGGTACAGGGGAAAAGGCACTCAGAGAAGGGGGTAGAGAGGGGGGATAGTTTGAGGCTTTAGAAAGGGGGAAGAGTCCCCCTCACCCGTTTCCTTCCTTCTTTCCCTCCAATATTACAGTCATCAAATCAAATAAAAAAAAAATGTATTTACCACATGCGCCGAATACAACAGGTGTAGACCTTACAGTGAAATGCTTACTTACAAACCCTTAACCAACAATGCAGTTTTTAAGAAAATAAAAAAAAGTGTTAAGTAAAAAATGGATAAGTAAAAAATAAAAAATTGCAAATAATTAAAGAGCAGAAGTAAAATAAAATAAGAGTAGGGAGTGATGTACAAGGGAAGGGGGGGGGGGGCAGAATTACAGTAAACTGGTGCTGGCACCCTGTCCTGTCTGGATCAATCTAGGCACATCTGCCTGATTACAACCATAAACAGGATTATAGGGGGACTTATCTGCTTGACGCTAATTGTTTTTGCAGTTTATGCACAAGCCAACTCTTTCAGGTGCTGCAACTTGCCATATAAAAACTCCATACACAGTGGTTGGCTGCCCTTGACTTCTTTCAGGCACAGGTCCATTCATAAAGTTGGCTGAGTTGTTTGGAACTTAGTTTGGGTTTTTTAGGGGTTTGGCAGGGGTTTGAATCTGTGAAACTAATTAGAGTAATGTTTTGGATTTGGAAATGGTTGGTTTGAATGGGATGTTTTGTCACACTGTGCATAGGCAATATAATGATATATAGAGATGTGTCATGGCATTGAATTGCAACTTAATAAAATATTAATATATTTGTATATTCTGTAGAGGATGTAGAGTATTTTTACAATTCTATATTTTTTCAGGTGTTATCTATTTTCTTAACGTCTTTTAAGTGATTGTGCAATTACAGAGAAGAGAAACGACTGGTGCATTTTTATTACTTACTACTATTAACAACTAGTCATAATGTTACAACTAGGGCTGTCAGAGTTAATCAGTTAACCCAAGTTAATATTAGTGCACATTTTTTTTCCCGTGATTAATCACATTGTCTGAAGCATTGAAAATACACTGAAAACATACCACATACATCATCTATACAGCAAAAAAACAACAATGCAATGTTAAAACAAGTCGACATTAAGGTTAAAGAAAGTGTGCCTTCTCAATTTACCTAATTTTGCTAACCGTTACTTTAGACAAAATCAACGTCAATATTCTTGTAATCTTAAATTACAGCTTAATTTGAGCAAATTCAGAATGTGCGATGAATCGCGATGAATCACAGCAAATCCTGCGCATAACTCAATGTTGTTGTTTTTTTATAGTGTTTGACAGCCCTAGTTACAACCTGTGCTGTTCACTGTAAGGCATGTGTGTGTGGTGATAGAAATGCTTAGATTTACTTTTTAAATTAACACAGCGTGATGGACTGCAGTTGCTAGAAATACTATTGTGTGTAGTTTCATCCACCGAGTCAACACAATTCGCCATGATTGTGGGAAGTGCACATGACAGATTGAAAGGACTAATTTCTGCCGATATTTGCTCTACAATTTATGACAGTCAAAGTTAATTAGCTGAACGGTACAGTGAGTACAGTAACCACAGTGAGGGTTCAGAATGTGTGTGACCCCTCTGTATTACAAGAGGGACAGATAGAAAGTGTGTCTGTCCCAAATGGCACCCTATGCCCTATATAGTGCATTACTTTTGACCAGAGTCCAGAGTCCAAAAGCAGTGTACTATATAGTGCATAGGGTGCCATTTGGGACAGACACAGACAGACAGACAGACAGACAGTGTCATAGTCTAATTGCACAAAGGGAACAAACAGACCCTGTCGTCTGCTCTGTTTGCTTCCTGGGGGCTTGAAAACAGCAATATAAAAATGTAAATATTGGCTTTTGCTGTGGTTGTGTGGTTGTGTGTGTGTGTGTGTGTGTGTGTGTGTGTGTGTGTGTGTGTGTGTGTGTGTGTGTGTGTGTGTGTGTGTGTGTGTGTGTGTGTGTGTGTGTGTGTGTGTGTGTGTGTGTGTGTGTGTGCGCGTGTTTGTGTGTCTGTGTCTCGGCAGGCAGGCCTCTGAAGGCACAGGTGGAAAATATGATCCTAGGCGCCTCACTGTGAACCACATGGCCAACACAACATGGGGGCAAAGAGGAGCACTACACTGACCTGGCACAGACGGCTATGCTTGGACAGTTGTCAACACGACAACGTTAGCTAGAGTTATCTGGGACTGAGAGCACTCTACTGTATGGCCCAACAGCAACAAAAATTAACAACAGTTGAAATGAGACAAAGAGCAGTTAAATCTGTAGAGAATAACAACACGTTGTAGTGTGAACTAAGACACACTTGAGATCACACATTAACACATTGAATGAAGAAGAACCCAACAGAGACATTCTTTTTTATAAATGCACCGTACAAATTTTTACAAAAAGGCATATCTGAGAATATTCCTATAATTTTTGCATTATAGCCAATGTTGAAAACGTAGTCATTTCGGGATGCCAGATTAAATGGATGTTTGAAAGGGTATTTTGAATTGTATTTATTTTAACCATACATTAATTATAGTACATGATATGATGCTGCTATGCCCACTATGTCTGCTAGGAGCAGAAGATGTGCTGGGAGGAAGCTTGTCTCCATCTGGCAGCAATAAAGTTTTCTAGAAGATGGCAGTTATACTTAATCTCTGAGCTCTTTCTTGTGCCCCAAATGAAAGGCTGTACCTATCATGTCGTTTCAAATCAGAATCATGTTTCGACAGAGAGAGAAACAATCCAGGCTGGTGAGCAGAGTATAGATACAGTACATGTATATAAGATACACTATATCTCAGAACTGTTCTAATGGACCAGAGTGCCTGTCATTGTTTTTTTTTTTATTGATTTGAGTTACTGAGGGGGGGGGGGGGGGGGGGCACCTAGTAGGGAGCCTTGTGGGGCACCACATTATATTATTTTTGGCTCCATCAATGTCACATACTTTTATATTATAAAAAAATATATATATTTTGTGTTCATATTTAAGGCATGGTGACCGACAACTTTTCATCAAAATAATATTTATATCCTGAATTATAACACTAATTTAATGGCTGCTTTTTGTTAGGTATTCCCAATATGTGCTCTAGATGAGAATTTAAATCCATTAGAGCAGAGAGAGCCCCCATGTGTTTATCTATCTATCTGATAAGATCTCTGGAGACAGTGGATATACGTATAATATAGATCTATAGTCAGGCTCTAGAGAGGAGAGACTCCATGTTATATGACCCTGTGTGTCAACAGACGTGTTGTATTGATCTGGTCCCTATACAGCCATGACCCACAACATATGGCTGAACTTATGGATGAATTTAGCCTCTGCTGTATGGCCTGGAGCAGATATACACATCACCAGTCAGCTTGTTGAAGACCTTGGTCTGGGAACATGCCTTCAGAAAGTATTCATACCCCTTGACTTATTCCACATTTTGTTGTGTTACAGCCTGAATTCCAAATGGATTAAATAGATTTATTTTTGCACATTTATTGAAAATGAAATACAGACATCTCTCATTTAAATGTATTCACACCCCTGAGTCAACACATGTTAGAATCACCTTTGGCAGAGATTACAGCTGTGAATATTTCTGGGTAAGTCTCTAAGAGCTTTGCAAACCTGGATTTTACAATATTTGCACATTTTATTTTTTGTCAAGTTGGTTGTTGATCATTGAAGACAGCCATTTTCAAGTCTTGCCGTAGATTTTCATGCCGATGTAAGTCAAAACTGTAACTAGGCAACTCAGGAACATTCAATGTCATCTTGGTAAGCAATTGCAGTGTATATTTGGCCTTGTGTTTTAGGTTATTGTCCTTCTGAAAGGTGAATTTGTCTCCCAGTGTCTGCTGAAAAGCAGATTGAATGAGTTCTTCCTCTTGAATTTTGCCAGTGCTTAGCTCTTTTACGTTTCTTTTTATCCTAAAAAACTCCCTAGTCCTTGCTGATGACAAGCATACTCATAACATGATGCAGCCACCACCATGCTTGAAAATACGAAGAGTGGTACTCAGCGATTTGTGGTGTTGGATTTGCCCCAAACATAACGTTTTGTATTCAGGACATAAAGTTAATTCCTTTGCCACATTTTTTGGCAGTTTTACTTTAGTGCCTTATTGCAAACAGGATGCATGTTTTGGAATAGTTTTATTCTGTACAGGCTTCCTTCTTTTCACTCTGTCAATTAGGTTAGTATTGTGGAGTAATTACAATGTTGTTGATCCATCCTCAGTTTTCTCCTATCACAGCCATTAAACTCTGTAACTGTTTTAAAGTCACCATTGGCCTCAAGATGAAATCCCTGATCGGTTTCCTTCTTCTCCGGCAACTGAGTTAGGAAGGACGCCTGTATCTTTGTAGTGACTGGGTGTATTGATACACCATCTGAAGTGTAATTAATAACTTCACCATGCTCAAAGGGATATTCAATGTCTGCTTTCTTTATTTTTACCCATCTACCAATAAGTGTTCTTCTTTGCGAGGCATTGGAAAACCTGCTGGTCTTTGTGGTTGAATCTGTGTTTGAAATTCACTGCTCGATTGTGGGACCATACAGATAATCGTATATGTGGGGTAAAGATTAAAAAATCATGTTAAACTATATTATTACAAACAGTGAGTCCATGCAACTTATTATGTGACTTGTTAAGCAACTTTTTACTCCTGAACTTATTTAGGCTTGCCATAACAAAGGGGTTGAATACTTACTGACTCAAGACATTACAGCTTTTCATTTTTTATTAATTTAAAAATAATAATAATAATAATAATAATTCCACTTTGGCATTATGGGGTATTGTGTGTAGGCCAGTGACACAACATCTCAATGTAATCAATTTTAAATTAAGGCTGTAACACAACAAAATGTGGAAAAAGTCAAGGGGTTTGAATACTTCCTGAAGGCACTGTATGCACACTGTAGCCTACACACGCTCATATTTCAACCTGTATGTAGCCTACAAATGCTCATGTTGTGTTAGCCGTCAAGCTTCATCCCTGTTTTTTTTATTCATGCTGACAATAAGCTGATATCAATGTTTTGAGTAAACTGGTCATAAGAGTGAACTACCATAAGAGTGAACTACCATAAAAGTGATACCCAGAGCCTTTTTGCCAAAAGTTCACTAACTAGCTGTCTGTTCTGGACACAAATTTGACTTTTTAGTCCCCTTGGACACTATCAAATAGACCCAAGAACCTCTGTGGTGCAATTAATTCCAGAAAACTGAGGACAGACAGACCAGTAGCAGTGACAGAGGTCCTAATGAGCCAATATCTGCCTCACAGTCTCAGAGTCTTGGGAAAACCTAGGATATTTTTAAACATCAAATTAACACTTCAACACCCTACATCTAACAACCCACAAGTGAACTGGCCAGAGAAATCGTATCCCTCTCACAGGGACTGAACCTCATGGAAGGCTATCTAGGACAGAGTGAAATAAAAGGGAGCATAACAATATATACAATGAAATTGTATTTTGCAAACATTCACTGTGTGTCAATCTAAATCTTGTTGTTTTATTAGACATCCATCCAATAAGAGGCATTTGACAAATAAACGTGTTTAACATGCTATTTAGTTCAAATGCTGTAGCCAGGGGCAAGATTTAATAAACCTCTATTGTTCTCCTTGCCTAGGTCAAGACACCTAGTACTGCCAAAGATGTGGGTTCAATCCCAGCAGGGATCACATACATGTACTAAAGACAGTAACCTCAGGCCAAGGTCCAATCACAGTAAACAAGGCCAATGAAAGCAAAGCCAGGGGTCTCAAGGTCAAGCTATTGTAGGAGCCTATGGGCAAACACAACGCTTCAGTAGGTTTACATTACATTTTTATTCACTATCAATATTATCTATGGTGGGTTGATGCACTTAGTGATTGAGATTGTGATATTAAAAGTATTGCCTCTCAATGATATGAGAGCATCAGATAAATACAGTGGGGGAAAAAAGTATTTAGTCAGCCACCAATTGTGCAAGTTCTCCCACTTAAAAAGATGAGAGAGGCCTGTAATTTTCATCATAGGTACACGTCAACTATGACAGACAAAATGAGAAAAAAATATCCAGAAAATCACATTGTAAGATTTTTAATGAATTTATTTGCAAATTATGGTGGAAAATAAGTATTTAGTCAATAACAAAAGTTTCTCAATACTTTGTTATATACCCTTTGTTGGCAATGACACAGGTCAAACGTTTTCTGTAAGTCTTCACAAGGTTTTCACACACTGTTGCTGGTATTTTGGCCCATTCCTCCATGCAGATCTCCTCTAGAGCAGTGATGTTTTGGGGCTGTCGCTGGGCAACACGGACTTTCAACTCCCTCCAAAGATTTTCTATGGGGTTGAGATCTGGAGACTGGCTAGGCCACTCCAGGACCTTGAAATGCTTCTTACGAAGCCACTCCTTCGTTGCCCGGGCAGTGTGTTTGGTATCATTGTCATGCTGAAAGACCCAGCCATGTTTAATCTTCAATGCCCTTGCTGATGGAAGGAGGTTTTCACTCAAAATCTCACGATACATGGCCCCATTCATTCTTTCCTTTACACGGATCAGTCGTCCTGATCCCTTTGCAGAAAAATAGCCCCAAAGCATGATGTTTCCACCCCCATGCTTCACAGTAGGTATGGTGTTCTTTGGATGCAACTCAGCATTCTTTGTCCTCCAAACAAGACGAGTTGAGTTTTTACCAAAAAGTTCTATTTTGGTTTCATCTGACCATATGACATTCTCCCAATCCTCTTCTGGATCATCCAAATGCACTCTAGCAAACTTCAGACGGGCCTGGACATGTACTGGCTTAAGCAGGGGGACACGTCTGGCACTGCAAGATTTGAGTCCCTGGCGGCGTAGTGTGTTACTGATGGTAGGCTTTGTTACTTTGGTCCCAGCTCTCTGCAGGTCATTCACTAGGTCCCCCTGTGTGGTTCTGGGATTTTTGCTCACCGTTCTTGTGATCATTTTGACCCCACGGGGTGAGATCTTGCGTGGAGCCCCAGATCGAGGGAGATTATCAGTGGTCTTGTATTTTCTTCCATTTCCTAATAATTGCTCCCACAGTTGATTTCTTCAAACCAAGCTGCTTACCTATTGCAGATTCAGTCTTCCCAGCCTGGTGCAGGTCTACAATTATGTTTCTGGTGTCCTTTGACAGCTCTTTGGTCTTGGCCATAGTGGAGTTTGGAGTGTGACTGTTTGAGGTTGTGGACAGGTGTCTTTTATACTGATAACAAGTTCAAACAGGTGCAATTAATACAGATAACAAGTGGAGGACAGAGGAGCCTCTTAAAGAAGAAGTTACAGGTCTGTGAGAGCCAGAAATCTTGCTTGTTTGTAGGTGACCAAATACTTATTTTCCACCATAATTTGCAAATAAATTCATTAAAAATCCTACAATGTAATTTTCTGGATTTTTTTTTTCAATTTGTCTGTCATAGTTGACATGTACCTATGATGAAAATTACAGGCCTCTCTCATCTTTTTAAGTGGGAGAACTTGCACAATTGGTGGCTGACTAAATACTTTTTTCCCCCACTGTAAGTACATGAATTTAGTATATTATAGCTACTTGAATAGGTTGAGTACCTAAAGAATACCTGTTTTATCTTATTATTCATTTCTGTCTATCAAAACAGCATAACATTGCATGTATTTGAACATTGGCATAACTTCAGCATGTCATATATATAGGCTACTGTGAGTCATATTTCAAACGATGATTGAAATTGAGACCACTGTACAGATCTGATCTGCTATCCCTGGGCAGAACAGAATCTCAAACCCTGTCAAATAGAGAACCTCCAGCGAATCAGACGTGTGCCTGTGGTTTTTTGGCAGTTTTGTCTGAGCATTTGGTAGTGGCCATAGGGGGTTATTAGACTGATGCTTTCTGGGTAATGAGAGTGCTGGCTTAATAACATTAGCTTGGATCACACATAACCAAAAAGTATTGCCTCTAAAGCTTAAGCAAAACGAAACCCAATCTGTCTTTCACTAAGCAATTGATGCTTTTGAGGGATCTATACTGTACAAAACAACAACAACAACAACACAAACAAAACATATGAAAGGGATGGATCCCCCCCCCCCCCCTCCTATACCACCCCATGATGATCACATGTTGTCCCATGTATCCATCCTTCAGTGTGGAGATGCAGATGGCGATATGTGAGTATCATTTACTTTGACATGTTCTAGGTCTGCTCCCCAAATGGCACCCTATTCCTTACAGTATATACAGCACTGGTCAAAAGTAGTGCACTATGAAGGGAATAGGGTGGCATTTGGGACGTAGCCTAAGTGTCCACATGAGCACCAGATGCCCTGCTTTAGGTGGTCACAATAGTCTGCCAGCCGGCTGGTCAGAGACGGAGTCTATTACCGACACATCTGTTACACATGACTTTCTGGCAACAGGCACTTTCTCTATTTTTTCTAGCTGGTTTAGTGATTTTATCTTCCATATACTTTGGCTGAGCGGTCGACAATAAATAAAGAATGCGTATTAGGCTATTGGCTGGCTAAGCTCTTCAAAAGGCAGCGTATAATATAATATATTTACAGCAATATAACACAAGATAAAGTAAGATCTGTCTGCTTCTTCCAGACTAATATTTGGTAGCCAAGACCTACATCATTTCACCAAAAAATACAAGACAAGAAATAGTAGTATTACCCTACAGCAGGGGCTGGCCATTGAGTGTCACTCCCATTTATGTCACCATTGACAAGGGGGAATGAAATTGATTTAGACTGCTGTGTAACATAGTTTGATGACCAAATAAAGAAAATATCAAACAATAACGTTTTGAATATTAATAGGTTTAACAGGCAAACTGTTATAATAGGTTTAGTAACAGTCAATAGGCCTATAGGCCTACATCACATATTGTGTTAACAATAGGCTATGTGTAGGCTATAGTATAGGCCTAAGCATAATTTACTAAATATACTTTGTTTTATAACAAAAATACATTTTATAACGTTTTTTTTTTGTTGTCAATATTGAATGTCTGTAGCATAGAGCCAAGTATGTTTACTTCATGGCTTGCAGTTGATAGGCTGTCATTGACGTTGCACATTTTCTTGGCTCAGCTACTGTATCAAGGAGTCAATCTTATCTTGAATCTAACCTACAGATAAATGAAACACGTACAACCCTCTTTTTCTCAAGAACCTTTATGTCACTTCATACAAGTAATGTAGGAAATGTCTGAAATTCCCGAATGCATGGATGGTGTAGGCTATGTTGGTCTGCATGCGGCACTGGCAGAAGAAACAGACCCGGTCTGCAGTTGTCATGGATAATGTGAAACAGTGAGCTCACCTGTAGGGGTCTCTGGCTGAATAAGACTCCATGTCACCCTCGTCGATGACAGAAGGACGTCGTGACTCTTCTTCCCTATTTGAAATATCCCTCTCACTATCGGTTCGTCTGTGTCATAATCGGTGTACGGTTTCTCTGACTGTTCTTGTTCTTGCTCACACGACTCCACGGCGCAAAGCTGTGCAGCTGAGACCGAGCGTTTATCGGGTTGTTGTTGTTGTTGTGGTTGTTGCGTTGTCTTGTTCTTCTTCCCACGGTTGCCTGTACTCACGGGAGACACCGGTGGCGTCTCGCTCAATTCCTCCTGGCTCTCTGACAATGCGTCCCGTTCATTTATCGATTTTCGAGGGGACTCAAACATTATTTAAAAACGGTAAAGTCTTATTTCCGCAATTGTGCCTGCTTTGTAGGCTATTACTGGGTTGCTTGCATGGGCGCGTGCCCACGACGGTAAGGCTTTGAACACACCGACTGTGTCTTTGCGCAAAATAGTATGCAGCATCATCTAGATATGTGTGCAACAAAAGTTCAACATTCACCTTCTGCAACCATTTCTGTCAACCCGTTTACCCATACAGTTTGACGCATACGTTCGATAAATCCAACACAGAACACACAGCAACTGCCTCCGCAACGCAATGCTGAAAGGCAAACGCAGCATTCCATTGGAAATGAATGTACTTCTGGTGTACCAAAACGCAAATATCGGTCAACCAGTTGAAACTTCCCCCTCGGCCTGGTTATGACTAAATGGGATACAGTTTATGTCAGAATTGACCAGAATGAACTTTTCGTAGCAGGTTAGGAGAACTTATGCGGCAGCTTGGGATAATTAACGTAGCAGGTTATGAGAATTAGGTTAAGGTTAGGAAAATGGTTAGGGTTAGCTAAAATGCAAAAATAAAAACGTTTGACGTAAATGTAACATCAACTGTATTCAATCTAGCCATGACCCCTCTGCCTGCTTCAAGTCACCAGGCGGAACGCACCCTGTGGAGTGTAGTTCCTCCCTGGCACGCGCCCACTGTCTAGAGTTCCTTTCTTGAAGTTCCCGACTTGCATCTAATTTTTATGGATATTATATTATATGGGCACAAGATGACTTTGCTACTTTGACAAATAGTGAATCATGACTATGTTTAATTAGGATATAACCACATTACTTAATACAATGTAGATGCTAGAAAACTGTGGACGTGTTTCATTTTTGTTTGACAAGGATGAATGCTAAAGTCTATTTCAATAAGGCCACTAAGCAACAATTGATTACGTTTATTTGAGATATTCCAATGTTATGCAAGTATAAGTCGCTCTGGATAAGAGCGTCTGCTAAAATGACTCAAATGTAAATGTAAACTGAACATGAAGTAAAGTTCAAAATAAAATCTCGGTCAAGAGTTTATGGGATATAACGTATGGTGTGTTTATATTTTACGCAGCCTACATGCCAGTTATTAGACCATAACTTGTATCATGCTATGGTTAATGTCTAAATTCGTTTACAGGCCTATGCACCGAATCCAAAGAGCTGGTGCGTAAAGTTTGAGTTACGCACAGGAATGGTTTATATTTTTCAGTATCCTGTCTGTCCTGTCCATTATGCCATTGACTTTACCTCAATTTCGAGGGTTTACGAACTAATCAAAGTAATTATAGAACAGTGACCATTATAGGTATTTAATTCAATAAAATATCCTGGTATATCCTACCGAATAATACGGGTATAGGCCTATTGACATAGACAAGGCTGATGCACCAATATCCTTAGCAGCACCATGGACAGTTCCTGATTTAACAAAGGAATCCTGCGCACCCATTCAGAAAGTTACAGATGACACAGGGATGCCAGTTTCCCCATTTGACACAGTTTGCAGCAAACCCACCAGGATAGCGCTCAAATAAAAAAATAACTGTGTGCATTTATTAAATAATAAATTAATATTTTGGGGACTCGTTGGCAGACACCAGATACAGATTTCAGGAGTACATATTTTGATTTCATTTTTTCGTTTTATTATTTCGGTTTATAACATTACATTTACATTTTAGTCACTTAGCAGACGCTCTTATCCAGAGCATACATTATTTTTATTTTTTTCATACTGCCCCCCCGTGGGAATCGAACCCACAACCCTGGCGCTGGGCCAATTGTGCGCCACCCCATGGGTCTCCCAGTCGCGGCCGGCTACGACAGAGCCTGGATACGAACCAGGATCTCTAGTGACACAGCTAGCACTGCGATGCAGTGCCTTAGACCACTGCGCCACTCGGGAGACCGGGAGTGTTTACTTTAATCTAAGATGTAGGCTTATAATCAAATGATTAAACGGGTCAGTGAAGATTCTAATATTAAGGAGGAAGGACGGATATCCAAGGAAACATTACTAATTGTTATTCAACTTTAACAGGGAATAAAGAAGCACCATTCAGAATATGTCTATCATGAAGTTGGCTCGCTGGTGTTTTCCCTTATGATAGAAGTTATGGGTTATAGATGCAGCCAGTGAGTGTTCATGCATAAACAAGATCATTTTCATAAATTAAAAACCTCCCCTGCAGAAGAAACATCTGTGTCTTGCTTGGATTGCATACAAAATGGTGTTCCTACTAAATAGCACCCTATTCCCGTGTATGCTTGTGCAGGGCTCATGGTGCTCCGGTCAAAAGTAGTAGGGATAGGGTGCCATTTGGGAAGGTAGTAGGGATAGGGTGCCATTTGGGAAGAAACCATGGTGTCACGTGAATGCCCCTTGACTGACTGCAGCTATTCGTGGCATGGCAGAAACACGCTCGTTTTGTCCTTTTGATAAACAACGTTAGGTAAATGCTGGCTAGGGGGAAGTGCTCATTTTCACTCATATAGACTAGGCCTAAATGTTAATCACAAATGGATGTCTTAATATTTCTCATATCAATATGCTTTTAATTTCATGCATCTACAATTCATAATATAGCCTAGGACAATATAGGAGATAATTATTTAGTAGCCTATCCTTATGGGCAGAGAAATAGTCACTCTCCATGAGAAAAATTGGACGGAAACACATATTTTAGAGAATGTCTCGATAATTTGGACATCCAAGAAGTGTCGAATGTGGGTCTCAACGAAGTCAAGGTTATTTTGCGACCAGGCTGAGGGACGGATAGGAAAGCCACTGAAACTAATTTTGCCTTAACTCTGGGTTTTGACAGTTTTAGTCATAGGCTATACGTTTTCATGTAGGTTTTTATGCAATTTCATTATTATGAAGAACCATATAGTCGATGATTGAGCCACACCTGTCAACGCAATGCTGGCCTAATCAGTCCTGCTCAAAAGTTGCTATTTCTGTTTAGCTCCGTCATTGTCAATACAGATGTAGTATCTGAATTTGAGCCAGTTTGCTACAGCAGGAAAATAATCCTGCTGCAATAGGAAATGTGAATTATTATGTGGATTATAATTCGTGGACATTTTTGTAGGGGTTGTAAAAAATTTCGTTAGGGCAAATAAAGTCTGAAATTTCAAAGTGGAAATTACAAACTTTAGAAGCCGTTTTAAACCTCAAATAGACTACAGGCTTGCATTTTCTGTGTAGGAAAATCTCAGCAACAAAAACGTGATCAACCTAAGATTCTACATCTGTAGATCCAGATAATAATTATAGAAATTGTAGGCTACTCATTCACTTTATTTTACAATAATAATTGAGTGCCCCTCATGAGATAAACATTTATCTCCACTGACTTATGTACACTTGAGTCACATTGGAAGAGAGTTTAAAACTAAAAACAAAATGTAAATATCGAACATATGAGTATAGCTCCATGGCATTCAGTCCCTATGCGTCCTGAAAACATCCTACATTATAAAATGTTTACAAACATTGAAGATGAGCATCATGCTGCAAATAGCTATTCTGCACTGATTTGGACATGCATGCAATGGCGCAATAAGAAGGTGCCTGGTATGTTCCAAAATGTGTTGCACTGATAATGAATTTGAAGATGGGCCACGGTTGAGATTTGAAATGAAATAATAAGTAGGCCTACTTCGTTTTATGCAATGAGCATTTCCAGGTGAAGCGTTTTATACACACTTACGTGTTTAGGATACTTTGCAAGTAGTAGACCATATGCATTATCCACCTTTTAAGTAGGCTATCAATGTTTCGGGGGGAAATAAAATTATCAATATTGTGCAACATTTCATGATTTGCAGTAGGCTAAATAATTGCTAAGGCAACCGATTTGTATAACCACTTGCCTCTGTATCCATTTTTTTTTTTAAATAAAACGGTTGTATCATATAAACATGACATAACAATATTTTATAAAACATTAACAACATGGAGTTGGGTGAAATTAAATAGGACTCGACTTTATAAAAAAGCAATTCATAATTCTGTACAAAATCACAACAAAATAATTCAGTATGGGAGATGTACAATACTGGTTGAAAAATATAGAAATCTTTATTTGATTTTTTTATTGGCCAAAGTATTCGTTTAAAAATTGCATAGTTTTCCAAATTATTGCTTGTGATTTTGTAGCATGGATAATCAACACATTCTAAGTATGGTCACCACTATTTCCCCAATGTGACCTATAGAAGCGCTATAGAATACAATACATAAAGTGAAAGAGAATATGCATATGTATCGGCAATTCTCCTAAAGGCAGTAACAACAATAAATACATAGCCTACATGATAGGATCAAGAGGATAATAATTGCTCTTTTGCATCAGTGGCACTTGGATATCATATCATGACGCACTCTTATCAGTCTTTGATGAAGGTTTAATGTATTCACGGATCATGAAATATAGCGTTAAGCTGAGCATTCATGACTCTCTCGTGATGAGTGTGTCCTTCGTAAGACATAATGTTTTCCATCGGTATCTCACACCGCTGCGCAGAGCTCCCGTAAAGGGGCGCGTGTCCCTGCGGACCCGCCAGTCCCGCGGCAGCCTGGTAGTGCATTGTAAATGCATAGTTCTTTTCGAACTCAGACGAAGGCTCGTGTTTGAAGGAAAAGTTCCCGTTGACACTCAGTGGTGGGCTTAAAGGTCCGTCGAATGATGGACTAGTGCAGTCTGTAAGCGGCAGCGCGGTCTCAAAGAACGGCTCCAGCGCGCTTCCGTATGAATGGGGCTTGACGTGGAAGATGTGGGAGCTGTCCATTGTACCATATGGAGGGCTGGGAAGACCCGGGGTCTGGTAGGAGTAGGGATGCGCGGCGAAGGAAGCACTTGCTGGTTGCATATGAGATGGTATCTCCTGTGTCTGCTCGGGGAGGAAAGTTCTGGGGTTGAGCTGGAGACAGCCTGCCACTAGATTAGTAGTGGGCTGAGACAAGCCCTTACACAGGGCCTGGACAAATGACATGATGTCTGGGCTCTTACCCGACCGCAAGATCTCTGACAGGGCCCAGATGTAGTTTTTAGCCAGACGCAGAGTTTCAATTTTTGAGAGCTTTTGGGTTTTGGAGTAACATGGCACAACTTTACGCAAACTCTCGAGCGCGTCGTTGAGTCCGTGCATACGATTCCTTTCGCGCGCGTTCGCCTTGTGGCGCCTCATCTTAAACCTCTGCATCCTGGCTTTTGTCATTTTCTTCTTTTTTGGTCCACGACGTTTAGGTTTTTGATCGTCGCCTTCTTCTTCCTCATCTTCCTCTTCATCATCATCCTCATCCAGTCTGTTTAACCCATCATCGTCGTCATCCTCGAGGTCCCCGTGCATGGATTCGAGCGCGCCGTTTTTCTTCTCCATATCCTGTTCGTCCTGGGAGCCCTGACACTCGTCAGTCCAGGTCGCAGAATCCTGGGGGTCTGATGACATCATGGTTTCTTCCGTGTAGGACTTAGTCATATCGGAAATCTGTCAATAAAAAAGACAGCCGTGAGCAGACTCACTTAGGACATAATTTGGTCCTTGACTAATAGCCTATTCAGCATGAGTTTTTTGGGGGGGAAATGTGCATTATGCTATACTAATTTTTTCACTCTAAGTCAAACAAAAATAATTTTGTATCAGAAGAACCAATATTACGTTTGGAATAGGAATTTGAGAGCAAAATGTAGAACAGTACTTTGTGGTCAGGATAAACCCAAAAAACATTATAGTAGCAAAATACATAAAGTATTCAATTATCACCTAATAGCTTGACATAACGAGTCCACAATTTGATCAAAATAATTGTCGCAATTACTTATTTTTAAATCTCCAGTCAGTTGAAACATCTATGAAATTTCATTGCTGAGTTCAATCAGAATATCTGAATCCCCTGTTTCCTTTTTGTAACAGGTGACATATGGTCACATCATCTCTCATCTGAGCAGGTTTGTATCAATAAATAATTCAAGCCTATTCAGAAAATCTTTAACTGCTAAATAACTATACTTTATGGCAATGTAACAGATAAATCATAGCACACAGCACTCCATGCAATTACTTTCACCCAAAGCATTTGCATAAATAAGTTATTGCATTATAAGATTGAGAAATAAATACCTATGTTTTGCAGAATGATCTTGTTATGACTCTGGCATGCCCCTCCTGAAGTGTGAGGTCCTGTGGATGGATTGTAATGTGGCTGCGCGGACAGATGCTCGGGTTATATAGCGCTGCTGCTGATGCTGCGAGGGACTGACTGGGAGAGAGATGAACCTGTGTGTTTCTATGGCTGTATCGCTAATTCCATCCCCATCGCGTAACCCAATGACTGGCAGGAACAGGCTCCACCCACCCAGGCCTTACTCCCGGCACGCGCCATATGGTCCATCTACGTCAGGCAAAAACGGCCTCAAGCGTCACGTGACATGGGACCATTTGTATTCGCCAGCGCTCTGTATTCCGCTCCTTTGTGGCCAAAAGAAAGTGGCCATCTGTCACCAGTTAGGGACTCCATAGACCTGTGTGGACCCGCAGGATGGATTAACCCTTTCGTGCATAGGACATATTCAATCACTACCAATACTCAAGCCCAACCCATTCCCCACGTGTGTCCTCTTTACATGGTTTGATTTTATTACTCATAAATCTCATAATTATGGAATAATGTAATTTTGCACATTAGGCTACTTTGGGGACATTGAACATACCTAACATACCCCAATAAACACGCCAAGTCACCAAGGAAAGAATAAGGCCCTTGCTGGCAATATTAAAGTCCCCATACTGGCCCTTCATAACAACACATGCAATTAATTTAGACCAAATGCATACTTTGCCATTCTTTTTTTTTTGCTCATTGCTGCCTGCATCAGTGTTTATCTGCAATAGTTCAAGTGTTATTGTCCCCATCTCTAACAGTGCGTGATTTTGATTGCCAACAGTGGTTGTACAATCTGGACCGAGCTCGAGCTGCTGAAGTAATGAGTCTCCCCCTCATTTTCAAACTGCAGGGCCGCACGCGAGTCGCACGCGAACTAACAAAAGCCTGTTTCACCGCTCACCACCCTGATCCAACGTCCAAAATCTGCTATCTTCTGTTCAATATAATGGCCAAAAAATCTACGTGTTGACCGTTGGACAGACAGCGTAACAAGTGGGGGTAACAACATACAATCAAGACAGAACTGAACCACGAGACAATTTATGAATATTTAAGCATAGTTATAGAGTGGGACTATCAAATTAGTCCATAGGCCTAGAATGAGAAAGACATCATCTGCTACCCAAACTAAAACCATGCGAACTGTCTGGTCATTCACAAAATGAGTAACTCTAGACCTATAGCCTAAATACTACCATATCTTGAGGATAGAACCATTGGGCATTTGCGTAGGCCTATATCGAAATACACCCATAAGCATATCATTTGGGATGAATTATCAATATCTTTAAAGAAACCTATTGATATAGCCTATAGTAGCCTAGGTCTATGCTTATGGATAATTGCTAAATTAACTCCATTATTTATGCCAAACAAAAAGTCTAAATTAAAACCATCACATTTTTAACTTGCAAACGCCCATTAGAATACCTTTTTTTTTTTTTACATTTCAACTCGGTAGTTTCTGACACCGACACCCAGAGAAAAACACCCCACATTCACACTGTTTGCTCAGCTCTGAACCATCCGCGTAGGTCTATATTTAACAGCGTCGGTTAGGCTAATGGCCCGGCGGAGCAACGCAGAGCACGGGTAGGGTCGGTGATGTAGGTAACAGTCAAGTGTCCACATAACCAGGTCGCCTCAAAGTGCTGCCTGAGAGAGAACACCTTATCTTGACTCTTTCATAAAACCAGGACAATTTGTGTCAGTCGAAAGTCCCCTACGAGAACAAGGTGCGCACGCAGCTTCCCGGACTACGTGGTCGAGGTTTTCAGCACCACGGACAGCTACTCTTACAAAGGGGAATACAACACACTTCTCTTCGAAACTACATATGATTTGAGGATAGGTTTAACAAAACAATTTGTTTTATTTAACAGCTCATAATTACTAGGCTAACTTTGGTTTAAATAATACACAGTAAGACCAGTCTATCTGTTAAACATATTGTCTAAACATATAACTAATTCCTAAAGAAAATGCACTGATAAAACGTGAATTTGCTTTAGACTTGCCTATGTCTGAACATAATTCACGCTGATATTGTCTTCATATTGTAGCCATATTGTAACATGTCTTTGCAAACATTATTCGTTTATTCGGTGCTCAACAATATGATACTTTACTGTTTTGCTCATAAAACCAAATGTTTAATGCAAAAAGATAAACCAAGTTTATAGAACATCCCACTTTGCACAGACATCAATTCAACGTCTATTCCACGTTGGTACAACTTAATTTCATTGAAATGACGTGGAAACAACGTTGATTCAACCAGTGTGTGCCCAGTGGGATGCATTGTGTTCAACTCGGTGTTTGGTTGCAAACATATCCTAAACCCACCGTATCTATTTGAATATGATGATCTGACCTATTCTCTAGCCCTAATTAGAACCCCTTGTCCCAGAGCAGGGAATCCAATGCCCTTCCGCTTGAATGGACGCTTAGATTGAACTAATTCCGCGTAGCATTTCATTGCACCTTCATCGCACTAATTGCTTATGCAAAAATGCAAATGTATATTAATTAGTTAGACCACTGATTAGTTATTTGGTATTGGCGTGTAATAAATCACAATTTTGGACTAGGATATAAAATCCTTGCTCGAAACCCAGCTGTGTATAGCGGGATGGGTTTTGGTTTCAATAATAGGCCTAGGATATGGAACCCTTCCGGCGCATTCATTTTGCAGGTGACCACCTGCTGCATGTATGTGCCTGCCTGAACCCCTGTGTGGAGTGCACATATGACCTATATATCTTATTAGGGAAATGCATAATATTAACAATAACACCAATAGGCTAATAATAACAA
This sequence comes from Coregonus lavaretus, assembly GCF_964263955.1. Classification (NCBI taxonomy): domain Eukaryota; kingdom Metazoa; phylum Chordata; class Actinopteri; order Salmoniformes; family Salmonidae; genus Coregonus; species Coregonus lavaretus. The sequence continues at coordinate 27,526 of NW_028156396.1, forward strand.
TCAAATAATAATAATCATAATGTTTTTATTATTACTCTGTTGTAGCCTAATACAAGTATTAACATATGAGGCCTACACTGTTGTAATATAATAACACCTACTACTAGGTTTTTTTAATAACAATTTAAGTATTATACAAGTATTATTATTTTTCGGGCCCTCAGAATGAAGTCCAATAAATCAATGATTTGTAGTCAAAAACACACCACTTCGTTAAGGCAATCAATTTTGTAAAATGTTTGTAACCTTAAAGCTAGAATCCTTAGTTGATATACACACAGTTTTTGACTTATACATGAAGGATATAGAGGCCTATACCCACTGATTCTTGAAGAATATAACTTATAAATGCCTCATCCGCTTAGTTCAACTGTCTTACCACATCATAACCCAAAATATAAGCTTGGTTTACTCCAATGTTTGTAAACAATGTAAATGTAAACAAACACTGTATAGCCTCAGAACATGGTTAAAACTATAATGTTGATATCATGGATGGTCAGTCCTTGTATCTACAGCTCTGTCTACGAATTTGAGAGTGGTAACATTTATCCAGGCCCATCCCTCAGCTACTGTTTCAATTAAGGATTCTAGCTTCAATTGTGTTGTTTTTCTATTAAAACACACAAAGCCTAACAGTCACCCATAGATCACAATCACATCCTTCCCGATCTATTCTAAATTATTCGAATAGGCACTCATAAATAAGCAAGACAATATAACTTTTGTTTTCATAATTAAGAAACAGGGGTGGCACTTGAGGTGGCACTCGAATGTGATGAAATCAGCACATTTCATTGTTTATTTGTTAAAACGAGGTCCAGAATATTTGAGTTTTGCGCTGGTGAGTGGAACGGTGACTTCATTGAGTCACTGATATGTGCACCTGGCACACTAAAATATGTCTTACCTCAATGGCTGGTAGTTTGTCCGGGCTGTAGGCTATTTCTCAAAAGGGCTGTAGGCTATTTCTCAAAACAGAGCAAGATTATTTATTTTTCTTTACAAAAAATGTTTTGTCTTGGAGGGATGCAGCCTACGACATGCAGCTGGATGCCGTAGTATTAGAGATGCAATGGCGTCGTCTTGTGGTGGATATGAAACATTATGTCGGAGGCACCAGGGCCGGGTTTTTCAAAACTTTTCATCTGTAATGCTCTTTTTCGCTATCCAGGATCAGATCGATCTGACTGTTTTACAGCCCGTTTTTCAGAAAATAATCGGATAGGATCATTCAGGTCCAGATACCAAAATATAAAGATTACAGAAACCGTATTTTCAATGCATTAACCAAACAAGCTTACACCTTGCCATCTACTACACTACCATTCAAACGTTTGGGGTCACTTAGACATTTCCTTGTTTTCGAAAGAAAAGCAATTTTTTTGTCCATTAAAATAACATCAAATTGATCAGAAATACAGTGTAGACATAGTTAATGTTGTAAATGGCTATTGTAACTGGAAACGACTGATTTTTAATGGAATATCTACATAGGCATACAGAGGCCCATTATCAGCAACCATCAGTCCTGTGTTCCAATGGCACGTTGTGTTTGCTGATCCAAGTTTATCATTTTAAAAGGCTAATTGATCATTAGAAAACCCTTTTGCAATTATGTTAGCACAGCTGAAAACTGTTGTGCTGATTAAAGAAGCAATAAAACTGGCCTTCTTGACACTAGTTGAGTATCTGGAGCATCAGCAATTGTGGGTTCGATTACAGGCTCAAAATGGCCAGAAACAAATAACTTTCTTCTGAAACTCGTCAGTCTATTCTTGTTCTGAGAAATGAAGGCTATTCCATGCAAGAAATTGCCAAGAAACTGAAGATCTTGTACAACGCTGTGTACTACTCCCTTCACAGGACAGCGCAAACTGGCTCTAACCAGAATAAAAAGAGGAGTGGGAGGCCCCGGTGCATAACTGAGCAAGAGGACAAATACAGTTTCTAGTTTGAGAAACAGGCGCCTCACAGGTCCTCAACTGGCAGCTCCATTAAATAGTACCCGCAAAACACCAGTCTCAACGTCAACAGTAAAGAGGCGACTCCGGGATGCTGACCTTCTAGGCAGAGTTGCAAAGAAAAAGCCATATCTCAGACTGCCCATCTTAATCTTTTCTTTTTATTGGCCAGTCTGAGATATGGCTTTTTCTTTGCAACTCTGCCTAGAAGGTCAGAATTCCGGAGTCGCCTATTCACTGTTGACGTTGAGTGATGTTTTGTAGGTACTATTTAATGAAGCTGCCAGTTGAGGACCTGTTAAGCGTCTGTTTCTCAAACTAGACACTCTAATGTATTTGTCAATTTGATGTTATTTTAATGAACAAAAAAATTGCTTTTCTTTCGAAAACAAGGACATTTCTAAGTGACCCCAAACTTTTGAACAGTAGTGTATGTTACTCGTTCACTGTCATGGTGAAACAGAAATGAGTAAACTACATCAATTAAGGTAAAGATAATAGCAAAAATAATAGAGCCTGCATTTTGCTTATAAGTAAGTAGCTAGGTTACATGCATTTGTTTGACACCTCTCAATATAAGAGCTGACCACATACCTATACTGCAGTCAATTTAACATTATGAAGCTTTGGTTTTCAGATGTAAGAATGTTTTTTAAACCTCCCCACCTTAGTTACATTTAAATATCTCGGTTGTAGTGCATTTCGCCTATCTAAATCCTCCCTTCCAGTGGGATCAAGATTATCCTGATTTTCGGGAATCAAAACTATTCTAATAACTACCTTTGAGTTCTGAGAAACGCAAAAACAACATTTAATAAAGGTCGGATTGGATTACCCTATCAGGAGGATCAGAATCAAATTTTTCCGTTTTGAAATACCAAATTCGAGCATTTCATCCACAATTGCCGAAAATCAGTTTTGGCTAACCTAGTCCATAGTTCCTGATACCCACTCTAGCACCGGTGGGATTTCACATCTTCATATAAGTTGACTGCATTACAGGTACATGGTCAATTGTTATATTGAGAATTGTCAAATAAATGCATCTACTTACTTATAAGTGATATGCAGGCGCTATCATTTTTAATCAAGGTAGCCCTACCGCTATTCATGTAGTTTACTCATCTCTGTTTCCCTATGACAGTGTAGAGGTAGTACCACAACCATTCAAGTAGATAGCATGATCCTATCCGATTATTTTCTGAAATCCCAACAGCCAGATCGATCTGATCCCCCGGATAGCAAAAAATGGATTACAGAACTGGATCATTCTGATCCAGATAAAACTTTAAGAAAAACTGGGCACTGAGTCTTGTGTACAAATTAAGTAGAATATACAAAGACAGACAAATTATAATCTACTACACAACAAAACAACAACGTAGGTAGGCCTATAAGCAAAAGTGATTCTATTTGATCTACTCTACACAAGGCCTATCCTATTGTACTCTATTCTATTGACAGGTGCTGCTCTGACGAAGCTCAAATACAGTGCATTCGGAGAGTATTCAGACCCCTTGACTTTTTCCACATTTTGTTACGTTACAGCCTTATACAAACATGGATAAATTCTACACACAATATCCCATAATGAAAACAGGATTTTAGAATTCTTTGCAAATGTATATATATATAAAAAAACTGAAATACCTTATTTACATAAGTATTCATTATTTACATAAGTATTCAGACCCTTTGCTATGAGACTCGAAATTGAACTCAGGTGCATCCTGTTTCCATTGATCATCCTTGAGATGGTTCTACAACTTGATTGTTGTCCACCTGTGGTAAATTCAATTGATTGGACATGATTTGGAAAGGAACACACCTGTCTATACAGTGGCTTGCGAAAGTATTCACCCCCCTTGGCATTTTTCCTATTTTGTTGCCTTACAACTTGGAATTAAAATAGATTTTTGGGTGGGTTTGTATCGTTTGATGTACACAACATGCCTACCACTTTGAAGATGCAAAATATGTTTTATTGTGAAACAAACAAGAAATAAGACAAAAAAACAGAAAAATTGAGCGTGCATAACTATTCACCCCCCCCCCCAAAGTCAATACTTTGTAGAGCCACCTTTTGCAGCAATTACAGCTGCAAGTCTCTTGGGATATGTCTCTATAAGCTTGGCACATCTAGCCACTGGGATTTTTGCCCATTCTTCAAGGCAAAACTGCTCCAGCTCCTTCAAGTTCGATGGGTTCTGCTGGTGTACAGCAATCTTTAAGTCATACCACAGATTCTCAATTGGATTGAGGTCTGGGCTTTGACTAGGCCATTCCAAGACATTTAAATGATTCCCCTTAAACAACTTGAGTGTCGCTTTAGCAGTATGCTTAGGGTCATTGTCCTGCTGGAAAGTGAACCTCCATCCCAGTCTCAAGTCTCTGGAAGACTGAAACAGGTTTCCCTCAAGTATTTAGCGCCATCCATCATTCCTTCAATTCTGACCAGTTTCCAAGTCCCTGCCGATGAACAACATCCCCACCGCATGATGCTGCCACCACATGCTTCGCTGTTGGGATGGTGTTCTCGGGCTGATGAGAGGTGTTGGGTTTGCGCCAGACATAACGTTTTCCTTGATGGCCAAAAAGCTCAATTTTAGTCTCATCTGACCAGAGTACCTTCTTCCATATGTTTGGGGAGTCTCCCACATGGCATTTGGGGAACACCAAACGTGTTTGCTTATTCTTTTCTTTAATCAATGGCTTTTTTTCTGGCCACTCTTCCGTAAAGCCCAGCTCTGTGGAGTGTACGGCTTAAAGTGGTCCTATGGACAGATACTCCAATCTCCTCAGTGGAGCTTTGCAGCTCCTTCAGGGTTATCTTTGGTCTCGTTGTTGCCTCTCTGATTAATGCCCTCCTTGCCTGGTCCGTGGGTTTTGGTGGGCAGCCCTCTCTTGGCAGGTTTGTTGTGGTGCCATATTCCTTCTAGTTTTTAATAATGGATTTAATGGTGCTCCGTGGGATGTTCAAAGTTTCAGATATTTTTGTATAACCCAACCCTGATCTGTACTTCTCCACAACTTTGTCCCTGACCTGTTTGGAGAGCTCCTTGGTCTTCATGGTGATGCTTGCATGGTGGTGCCCCTTGCTTAGTGGTGTTGCAGACTCTGGAGCATTTCAGAACAGGTGTATATATACTGAGATCATGTGACAGATCATGTGACAGATCATGTTACACTTAGATTGCACACAGGTGGACTTTATTTAACTAATTATGTGACTTCTGAAGGTAATTGGTTGCACCAGATCTTATTTAGGGTGAATACACACGCACGCAACACTTTTCCATTATTAATTTTTTTGAATTTCTTGAAACAAGTTATTCTTTTCATTTCACTTCACCAATTTTGATTATTTTGTGTATGTCCATTACATGAAATCCAAATAAAAATCAATTTAAATGACAGGTTGTAGCAACAAAATAGGAAAAACGCCAAGGGGGATGAATACTTTTGCAAGTCACTGTTTAAGGTCCCACAGTTGACAGTGCATGTCAGAGCATAAACCAAGCCATGAGATCGAAGGAATTGTCCGTAGATCTCCGAGACAGGATTGTATCGAGGCACAGATCTGGGGAAGGGTAACAAATAAATTCTGCAGCATTGAAGTTCCCCAAGAACACAATGGCCTCCACCATTCTTAAACTGAAGAAGTTTGGAACCACCAAGATTCTTCCTAGAGCTGGCTGCCCGGCCAAACTGAGCAATCGGGGGAGAAGGGCCTTGGTCAGGGAGGTGACCAAGAACCCAATGGTCACTCTGAAAGAGCTCCAGAGTTCCTCTGTGGAGATGGGAGAACCTTCCAGAAGGACAATCATCTCTGCAGCACTCCACCAATCAGGCCTTTATGGTAGTGGCTAGACGGAAGCCACTCCTCAGTAAAATGGCATATGACAGCACGCTTGGAGTTTGCCAAAAGGCATCTAAAGGACTCTCAGACCATGAGAAACAAGATTCTCTGGTCTGATGAAACCAAGATTGAACTCATTGGCCTGAATACCAAGCGTCACGTCTGGAGGAAACCTTGCACCATCCCTACGGTGAAACATGGTGGTGGCAGCATGATGCTGTGGGGATGTCTTTCAGCGGCAGGGACTGGGAGACTAGTCAGGATTGAGGGAATGATGAACGGAGCAAAGTACAGAGAGATCCTTGATGAAAACCTGCTCTAGAGCGGTCAGGACCTCAGAATAGGACAAACGTTCACCTTCCAACAGGACAATGACCCTAAGCACACAGCCAAGACAACGCAGGAGTGGCTTCAGGACAAGTCTCTGAATGTCCTTGAGTGGCCAAGTCAGAGCCCAGACTTGAACCCGATCTAACATCTCTGGAGAGACCTGAAAATAGCTGTGCAGCGATGCTCCCCATCCAACCTGACAGTGCTTGAGAGGATCTGCAGAGAAGAATGGGAGACACTCCCCAAATACAGGTGTGCCAAGCTTGTAGCGTCATACCCAAGAAGACTCGAGGCTGTAATCGCTGCCAAAAGTGCTTCAACAAAGTACTGAATAAAGTGTCTGAATACCTATTTCAATTTTTTCTTTGTAATAAATTTGCAAAAATGTCTAAACCTGTTTTTGCTTTGTCATTATGGGTCATTGTGTGTAGATTGATGAGTTTTTTTTTTCTTTATCCATTTTAGAATAAGGCTGTAATGTAACAAAATGTGGAAAAGGTCAAGGGGTCTGAATCCAGTATCCAATATCATTCCAATATTGCACTAATACTGTAACCTACTATAATATGCTTAGCCTGACTACTCATACACATCGCTCTGGCCATACTAGTGTTTCTTCTCCACAATGAGTCTGGATTTGCTTTCCTCCCTGACATTTTCTAGAACACAAACACATTCTAACCGTTCTGATTGGTCCAAGAAACCAATGGGTTGGGCCAGAGCCGGCCTCCCCAAGATGATGTTATCAACTTTGATATTCTGATTGGTTAGATTTGTTAGAGATGATCCAATCACTGATTAATTAGTTTTGTACAACGCCCCTCATTTTGAGGTCAGCACAAACGACTTCTATGATGGCAGTTTCAGACTGAATGTATGTAGAGATAGATAGAGCAATGGAATTAAATTCAGGATGAGTCGTCAGGCAATACTAGGCCTACTGTATTTCACTGTTTGCACTACACATATGCCACAAGCAGGTTACACAACATGCTTGTGGAAGACTCATCTCATCCCAGTTATGAAGACAGATGCTGCGCGCCCCTTGTTATGTTACTTTACTCCGTCCGGAAGCGGAAGACTAGGGTAAATGAAGTTCCGCAAAGTTTGTCAGATTCCATTTCCACGGAGCTGCTTTTCAACGCTTCAAACTCCTTTCCAACCCCCATCACAACGGTAGGCATAAGTGTTTGTTCTTATTGAAACATTACATACGAGTGTGTTTAGAAATATGATGCAAAACTTTTACTGTGGCGCACTTTGTCTGATGCAATTCACATGGACCTAAGTTGTCACTGATTTCAATCCTCTTCGTTTTTATCCGAAGGAATTTTTGGGATACAAATGAACAGCTTTTATGTCAAGGGGAAGTTTACATGGTAAGTCAGAAAACAATGTAAATTCATAGGATGTCAGCCGGTGTAAGACACGAATAGCCTTTGGATAAATCGTTTAGGATAGGGCAAAACATCTCAGGTGAGAGATTAGCTCGACTTTAGACACCTTTATTAATTATTTCATTTATTATTAAGCGGGCATTGACAGCTTGAGAGATCTCGCCCGACGGGTTGCTGACTGTAGCCTACCTGTTTTAGCAGCACATGTCCCGCTTTGGATTTTATCCGTATTAACTGTAGACGGTTCTGGGCCCAGTTTCCCGATAGCGATGGATTTTAGGTTTACGAGTGTTTTAACGATACATCGTTCCTACAACGGCCGAAGATACAACATGCGTTTCCAAAAACACCACGCAGAGAGAATGTTCCCTATGTGCGCTGTAGGATCGAAAGAAAAGCAGCGCTGCTCTCGGATCAGCTTTCTCCATTCAAATCTTACTTTACCATTAGAATTATTCCACAATACTGACGACTCATCAGCTTCTTGAGGGATATATCACCCATGTTTGCAAATATTGGGGCGGCTTATTCTAATGTTTATAAGCATTACCCTATAATAATGCACTAAATAAAGATGTGGGACACACATCATTGCGCACATGTTGTTACACATGAGCACTGAGGTATAATAAGATCATTAAATATATTAAGTAAAAAATTACAGACAGTGGCCAATATGATTGAAATATATAGCCGTGTAGCCTATAGGGCTACTGTATTTCCAGTATATTTTAATGCAGTTATCTCGGTTTTCATTGGAAGCATAGGCTACTTTAATCGGTTTGTAACAATTGCAAAGACTTTGGCAACTTTAGTCAACTTTGTTTTGAAGTTATCAGGGTCACAGAGAGACCGATAAACATATTGATTCTGTGTTTAGTGGATATCTTCTGTGTATAAAGTGACGCGGAAGGGCAAAAAAGCATCTAATGATCACTTTGCTGTTCTATGAGTGGTCTGAGGCACGTTTTCAAGTTAAACTTTAGTAAGGATGGTCTTTCTGTCAGTGTGCGTCTTGGTCAAATAAATGATCAATATTTTTATTTGGATGGGCAAGGAGGTAAGGTAGGGGGTAGGGTGGGCCAGGCCCCCTAAGGCCCGCCCATAACACTGGCCTTAATGAGTGGTATTTTGATTTCAATAATAATTCTGTTAGTTTAATTTATGAATTGACAAATATAAACATGAATATATAAAATAATTGATTTGGCAAATTTTTCAATATATTGTTGAACATAATGTACTCTATGGGGATATCAAAGTTCCAGAGTGCAACCTTTGCTAGTTTTTAAAGTAATCATCCATTTTACACAGAGAAATTGTCATAGTAGGCAATGTAACCAATCACAGCCCTACTTTTACTTGTATCATTGCACATCCTGCAATTCACCAGCAGAGGGCGACCATTTTGAATCAATTTTCACATTCACTCTGTTGGTAATGCTTACAAATTGGATCATAACTCTAAAAGTAGCATACAACCCACTCTGGAACTTTGATATGCCTGTAGAGTATATTACTGTATAACCGACGGTTATGGATGAAGACCTTCATGAAAATAAAATAACCGTTGTAACCATTTAAAAATAAATACAAATATGAGTTTATTTTTGGAACGAACTGAAGACTGGATGGCTGGGTATTCGTGCCATAGCCGCAGGAAGATGTTACGTTATTATTATTATTATTATTATTATTATTTATTGTATTTTTTCAGGGGGAGCTGCAGCACCCTCAGCACCCCTACTTCCTTTGGATATGAGTCGTGTGGTTGAGTCAGTTTCTGGTGTAACATGGACTCTTAACAATGTGATTAAACTTTGTTGCTCCTTGCTGAAACAAGTTTCATGGCAATATGCATTTAGATCTTCTTGAATAATGTAAGCAACTACTGTTTGGGCAAATTTCTGAGCAGATGGTGTTAGCAAGCTACAGCCTACCTGTATTTTGTTTAAATCAAAGCACATATTTAGCGTAGTGGCACGTGCGCTGTGGAGTTATGGCTGCATTGTGCTTTTGGTCTAACGGTAACGTTATGCTATTATATTTGGTATGCAGTGCATTTGGGAAGTATTCAGACCTCTTGACTTTTTCCACACTTTGTTACGTTACAGCCTTATTCTAAAATGGATTAAATTATATATTTTTCCTTATCAATCTACACACAATACCCCATAACGAAAAAGCAAAAACATGTTTTTAGAAATGTTAATAACAAAAAAAATGAAATATCACATTTAATGTTCAGACCCTTTATTCAGTACTTTGTTGAAGCAGCTTTGACAGCGATTACAGCCTCAAGTTGTCTTGGGTATGACACTACTAGCTTGGCACACCTGAGTTGTTCCCATTCTTCTCTGCAGATCCTCTCAAGCTCTGTCAGGTTGGATGGGGAGCGTCGCTGCACAGCTATTTTCAGGTCTCTCCAGAGATGTTAGATCGGGTTCAAGTCCGGGCTCTGGCTGTGCCACTCAAGGACATTCAGAGACTTCTCCCGAAGCCACCCCTGTGTTGTCTTGGCTGTGTGCTTAGGGTTGTTGTCTTGTTGGAAGGTGAACCTTTCGCCCCAGTCTGAGGTCCTGAGTGCTCTGGAGCAGGTTTTCATCAAGGATCTCTCTGTATTTTGCTCCGTTCATCTTTCCCTTGATCCTGACTAGTCTCCCAGTCCCTGCCTCTGAAAAACATCCCCACAGCATGATGCTGCCACCACCATGCTTCACCGTAGGGATGGTGCTAGGTTTCCTCCAGACATGACACTTGGCATTCAGGCCAAAGAGTTCAATCTTGGTTTCATCAGACCAGAGAATCTTGTTTCTCATGGTCTGAGAGTTCTTTAAACTCCAAGCGGGCTGTCATGTGCCTTTTACTGAGGAGTGGCTTCTCTACCATAAAGACCTAATTGGTGGAGTGCTGGCCACTCTACCATAAAGACCTAATTGGTGGAGTGCTGCAGAGATGGCTGTCCTTCTGGAAGGTTCTCCCATCTCCACAGAGGAACTCTGGAGCACTGTCAGAGTGACCATCGGGTTCCTGGTCACCTCCCTGACCAAGGCCCTTCTCCCCCAATTGCTCAGTTTGGCCGGGCGGCCAGCTCTAGGAAGACTCTTGGTGGTTCCAAACTTCTTCCATTTAAGAATGATGGAGGCCACTGTGTTCTTGGGGACCTTCAATGCTGCAGAAATGTTTTTGTTCCTTTCCCCAGATCTGTGCCTCGACACGATCCTGTCTCGGAGCTCTACGGACAATTCCTTCGACCTCATGGCTTGGTTTTTGCTCTGACATGCACTGTCAACTGTGGGACCTTATATAGACAGGTGTGTGCCTTTCCAAATCATGTCCAATACATTGAATTTACCACAGATGGACTCCAAGTTGTAGAAACATCTCAAGGATGATCAATGGAAACAGGATGCACCTGAGTTCAATTTTGAGTCTCATAGCATAGGGTCTGAATACTTACACTACATGTCAAAAGTTTGGACACACCTACTCATTGAAGGGTTTTTCTTTATTTTTACTATTTTTTACAGAATAATAGTGAAGACATCAAAACTATGACATAACACATATGGAATCATGTAGTAACCAAACAAGTGTTAAACAAATCAAAATATATTGTATATTTGAGATTCTTCAAAGTAGCCACCCTTTGCCTTGATGACAGCTTTGCAATATGGGCTATTATTTTAATGCGCCAAACAAAACCAAAGGTGGTTGGTCAGGATTGGACCAAATTGGAACCAATTATAGACGTCTACAGCTGTGTTTAGCTGATCTGATTGGACAAAAGACCAATTTGTAAAAAAAAAAGATCAGAATTGGGCTGCTTGTCTAAACGCAGCCCAAGTGTCACAAGTTTGGACATCAATGTACAGCACAGTAGTGTAAAGTACAGAACAGTATAGTACAGTACATTATAGTGTACCCAACTCTAGTGTTCTCTGCTGTGCACAGAACTCTACTCTATTCTACTGTACTGTACTGTACTGTATTGAGCTATACTCAACTTTTCTTTATTGTACTGTGCTCTAGTGTACTGTACTGTGCGGTCCAATCTTGTGAAACATAGACATCTATGATTGGTTAAGATTTGGTCCGGACCAGACCAAATTGGAACAAATCATGGACCTCTATGTTTGGGGCAAATTATGGCCGGTCAAGACGTCTGTGGACGTTGAAATCAAGGCTGGTCCCGACCGGATCAAAAACGACGTCTGTGGACGTTGAAATCAAGGCCAGGGCAGACTGACCAAATGTAAACTACTTTTCAACGTCCATGGATGTCCGGTGTAGGTCAGTGCTCAATGGGTGAGGATGCTAGTTACAGTAAATGGAAAGAGCGGGGGCTCATGGGTAGGTGTCAGTAAGAGCCAAGAGAGGTGACATTAATTGAAGAGAGAGAGAGATAGCGAGGGAAGGAGGAGTTGTCCAGACTTTTCACACTCTTGCTTTAACCACCAGATGACAGAAAGATAAAGTAAACAGCTATCAGCTGAACATAACAGAAATACTGTCACTGATTTTAATCACTTCATAAACAAAATGTATATATCAGTAAAAACACAAACTAATTGATAGGTCTACCTTTACTTGTTTCTTCTGTGAACTTTCATTATCCTCCCTCATGAGGGAGAGAAATTAGAAAATATCTTAAAGATATGTGGGTTCATGGTAATGGAATTTAAAGGCACATGGCAATGTTTCTTAAACTTACTGGAGTCAGAGAAATGTATCCTAAACTAAATATGTGTTGATATTAGATGGCAGGGGGTCTCTACTTCATAATTATTGTATTTAGATGTATTTCTAATACCTTTTTAAGACTTTTTCCTGGTAGTTGTTTTCTAAAACCCATTTTCTGTTTGACATGAAATCAAAGCTTTTGCTTATTCCTAAATTGTAGAATGGAAAATGGTTGAATGTATACAGTGCCTTCAGAAAGTATTCACACCCCTTTACTTTTTCCACATTTTGTTCTGTTACAGCCTGAATTTAAAATGGATTAAATTAAGATTGTTTGTCACTGGCCTACACACAATACCCCATAATGTCAAAGTGGAATTATGTTTTTAGAGATGTTTACAAATTTAATAAAAAATGAAAAGATGAAATGTCTTGAGTCAATAAGTATTCAACCCCTTTGTTATGGCAAGTCTAAATAAGTTCAGGAGGAGAAATGTGTTTACCAAGTCACATAATAAGTTGCATGGACTCACTCTGTGTGCAATAATAGTGTTTCACATAATTTTCTCTGTACCCCACACGTACAACTATCTGTAAGGTCCCTCAATCCAGCAGTGAATTTCAAACACAGATTCAACCACAAAGACCAGGGAGGTTTTCCAATGCCTCGCCAAGAAGGGCAACTATTGGTAGATGGGTAAAAAAACAAAACAGACATTGAATATCCCTTTGAGCATGGTTAAGTTATTAATTACACTTCGGATGGTGTGTCAATACACCCAGTCACTACAAAGATACAGGCGTCCTTCCTAACTCAGTTGCCGGAGAGGAAGGAAACCGCTCAGGGATTTCACCATGAGGCCAGTGGTGACTTTAAAATAGTTACAAAGTTTAATGGCTGTGATGGGAGAGAACTGAGGATGGATCAACAACGTTTGTAGTTACTCCACAAAACTATCCTCATTGACAGAGTAAAAAGAAGGAAGCCTGTACATAATACAAATATTCCAAAACATGCATCCTGTTTGCAACAAGGCACTAAAGTAATACTGCAAAAAATGTTATGTTTGGAGAAAATCCAATACAACACATTCCTGAGTACCACTCCATATTTTCAAGAATAGTGGTGGCTGCATCATGTTATAGGTATGCTTGTAATCATTAAGGACTGGGGAGTTTTTCAGGGTAAGAAATTAACAGAATGGAGCTAAGCACAGGCAAAATCCTAGAGGAAAACCTGGTTGTCTGCTTTCCACCAGACACTGGGAGATGAATTCACCTTTCAGCAGGACAATAACCTAAAACAAAAGGCCAAATCTACACTGGAGTTGCTTGCCAAGAAGACGGTGAATGTTCCTGAGTGGCCGAGTTACAGTTTTGACTTAAATCTGCTTGAAAATCTACGGCAAGACTTGAAAATGGTTGTCTAGCAATGATCAACAACCAATTTGACAGAGCTTGAAGAATTTTGAAAATAATAATGGGCAAATATTGTACAATCCAGGTGTGCAAAGCTCTTAGACTTACCCAGAAAGACTCATAGCTGTAATCGCTGCCAAAGGTGATTCTAACATGTATTGATTCAGGAGTGTGAATAGTTATGTAAATTAGATATGTCTCTCTTTCATTTTTCAATACATTTGCAAAAAAATCTAAAAATATGTTTTCACTTTGTCATTGTGGTGTATTGTGTGTAGATGGGTGAGACAAAATATATTTAATACATTTTGAATTCAAGCTGTAACACAACAAATTGTGGAATAAGTCAAGGGGTATGAATACTTTTTGAAGGCAATATATGTATATGCCTTAGTTTCTGCCTGTTGGCTAGTGGTGTACCTTTGCTGGCCAGGCATAAAGGCAGGCAGGTGGACAGGCATGCAGGCTGGACAGGCAGGGAGACAGACGCACAGACAAGCAAGCAGGCAGACAGACATGTATGTGGACAGACAGACAGTAGTGCTGAGCGATTAGTGCTTTTTGAGGTCGTTTTCGGTTAGATTATAAAAAAATTATCATGGTTTCGATTATAAAAAATAAAAAAAAGTAATGCACTACACATTATGTGGGTTGAATGCTGTAACAACACAGAATAAAACAATTAATACAATTCCCATGATGGTAGTGACTGCCAATTACTGCTTATCCCTTATTAACCATCATTTATTCACATTACTTTAACAAAATATTTCAGTTGTTGTGTATGTTACATTTGTTTTATTTGATTACTTTATTATTTCATCGCTAAGAGCTGCTGCCTATGCTGTCTGATAAAATCACTATTTTGTAGTTCAGTGTAAATAAGGCATACATTTATGACTGCTGAATACCAACTATCAATCACTTAGATCATGTATTTTCAGGTAGAGACCTCGCGAAGCAACAGCTGCTCTCTATATCATCTCACGATCACGCATTCTTCTCTCTTCCTTAGCAGTCATAAAAAAACAGACCAGACAAGTAGACGCGCAATGGATTATGGTCATTTTTGTTCATTATCACGTTTTATGCGCTAAACTATGTAGAATATTCTCCCTACTACATCGTACAGTTCAGGCTGGATCTGATTTATCTCTAGAGAAACTGTGCGATGTGCACATTGAGCTCACAGAAAAAACCTTAACGAAGTAGAATTCAGAAAGTTGAACCGATGTCGGACAATTAGTTGTTTAAAAACCGGAAAATAACCGAAATGTCGGTTAATCGCTCAGCACTAAGACAGACAGACAGGCAGGCTCAGGAGGTGAGCACAGAGGACAATGTTCCCAGACAATTTTGGCAGGGTGGCAGTCAGTCTGTCCAGTCCAGTGGGCAATTCCAAGGAAACAGAGTGATGCGGATACTCCGATGTTTCACTTTAAATTGTATGTCAAACAAAAACCAATGATAAAGTTAAACAAACCAATTGTAAAGTTAAACAAACCATACAACTCTATGCACAAGGACTACTTTTAACAATTCCCACTTTTTTCTTATACAAAAACACATTTACTTGAAGAACAGTGCAGATGCAAAGTTTGGTTAGAGAATGACCGCACAAACCGTCTCTCTTCTTCAGCTCCCAGCTGTGAAAGTGATAGACTTGGGTTGAACTTGACGCACTAAACATCTCCTGCCCTTTTTTACATTTATATAACCTCCTGTAAACCAGGGTCATGGTCAATTTTGCCAGCAGCAATCATTTTTGCTGTGTCACTCTCTAAACTATGGCACTGTGATTTAGGCATAGACTTAGGCTACATCCCAAATGGCACCCTAGTCCCTTTACATATAGGGATTAAGGTGCCATTTGGGACGCAATTTTAGTGGTCATCCCCGGTCTGCTTGCCTCTTCTAGGGGATAGAGGGTTAAAGTGACAGATGAATAGGTTGTGGTGAGAATATCCACAGAGAGGCAGGGGAACCAGAGGTGTGAAACCTCTGGCTGGAACCAAGCAGGAACACACTGACACGCGTGTCCGCACGCGCACACACACACACACACACACACACACTCCTGGGAGAATGCTTCCGCTGTGTCAGACCTGGAGCCTCTTTAGGTCAAGCACAGTTTAATCTTCTTCAAGATTTATCCCAACTTCACATCGCCGCGACGACGCTCTGTTTAAATTGAAGCGGAAATTTAGGCTTAAGCTCTACCCTGTCGGAATGAGAGTTTCACAAAAATACCAAAAGTGCTGATGCTATCATAAGCAATGTGTCACCTTGTTCTTAAATAAAACGTAGTCTTACATATTAGATTTATTTGGATTGGAACCCAGTCTGTTTGACAGATCCAGAATATATGATATTTAGTGAGAGTTTGAGACTCTTCTTGACTTGTCAGGTCTGACAGTACGTGGGTCATTCAGGCTTGTTGGGGATCTAATGCTACATGATATTGCTTCAGCTTTATTTGGTAGAACTTAAAGGTCCAATGCAGCCATATTTATATTAAATAATTTCTGGCTAACAATTGAAGGAGAAGTTGTTGTTTTTTACAACCAAATCTCTATTTTTGGATGTAAATGGCATGTTATAGAAGGATTTTTGTGATTTCATGTTTTTGAGAAACTTACCCCAAACAGCAAATTCCTCATCCTCGTTGTGTAGTACGAAGAAATATGAACAAAGGCTCCAAATTCACCCAAATACGACCTTTTAGAAACGGCAAAGCTTTCAGTATAGTGATGCAGGTCTTTAGATGTTGCTCCATTGGAGCCGTCACTTCTTGTTTTTAGCTGATTGGAGTGGAACCCAGTGTGGTCGTCTGCAATAGTCCATTCGTGACGAGGACCAACGAGTTGTGCATTCCAAGATGTCGTTCTGCTACCTGCCTGTTAGCTTGCACGATTCTTGCCACTCTCCTTCGACTTCTCATAAGCAAGCTGTTTCGCCAATAGGACTGCCACTGGCTTGATGTATTTTGTTTGTCGCACCATTCTTGGTAAACCCTAGACACTGCTGACGATCATACCATGCTCAAAGTCGCTTAGGTCACTTATTTTGCCCATTCTAACGTTCAATCGAACAGTAACTGAATGCCTCGATGCCTGTCTTCCTGCTTTATATAGCAAGCCATGGTCACGTGAGTAAGAGCAAACCATTTCTGTGAACAGAGTGGTGTACCTAATAAACTGGCCACTTAGTGTATATAAAACACAGGAAAATCACGTTCTTGACTGCACTGGGCCTTTTAATAATTTTTATGGGGCACTTAAGTATTGGTTTCTTCAGGACTTGCATCCAGTTAATTAGGATTTAAAGTGCATTTTACACAAAGAGAAAGGGCACAGCAGAGGAAGGTGACCCACCTTAGCCCTTCACTGTTGCAGGATGACACACTGGCGCTACATTACTCTGTGAAACATTATCACAATAAAGAATGGAGTGTATTTGCGTCAGTCAGTGTGCTGCTGTGGTAGCTGACTGCACAAATTGGTAGCTAGCTAGACGCTTATGATGTCAGTAGAAAAGGACGTGTGCGTGACAAAGCAGTGGGGCGGCTGGAGGTCAAGGTATTCTGTTACCGCTCTAGACAAAGCAGGCATGGTTCAGATAGCCAGATTGCAGCTCTGAACCCCAGCATTGATTCTTGAATGGCACCCTATTCCCATATATTGCACAACTTTTGACCAGGGCCTTTAGGGCTCTGGTCAAAAGTAGTGCACTGTATAGCAAATAGGGTGCCATTTGGGATGCAGGCTGCGTCATTATAATTGACCACAGAATGTTTGAATTTGTTTAACTTTGAACTGGTTTGGCATAACGAAAGGCCATTGTTGGCACAGATACGGAAGGCCTATTTTCCCAGAAGGAGTAGCCTTTATTTATATATATATTTTTATTTAACCTTTATTTGTAAATTAATCTCATTGAGATGAAAATCTATTTTGTAAGATAGACCTGTAGAAAGATTGAATACTGTGGTTGACCCATTTTGACTAGTCTATCTACTCTACACTGCTTTAAAATATATATCATAGTAGTGCTACTTTGCTATGATGTTTGTTTTAGAAGGTCATAACCGATAGCTGGAAAAGAAAAACAACATAGTAGTATGTCCCTATAGAGGCAAGATCCTTGACAAGCTAAACAAAGGATACTTTATTTGTGCATTTTCTTTGCTTTCAACCCAACCCCCCGAGACATACCACATATGGAATGCACAACCCATCGGGGTTGGAAGCACTATTAAATAACTGTTATGTAGGCCTACACCACAGGAGGCTGTTGAGGGGAGGATGGCTCATAATAATGGCCGGAGTGAATGGAATTGCATCAAACACATGGAAACTATGTATTTGATACCATTCCACTCCAGCCATTACCACGAGCCTGTACTCCCCAATTAAGGTGCTACCAACCTGCTGTAGCCTACACTCTTAAGTTGTACATTACACTTCTAGTTCAGTAATGAGTTCTCACAGGATATTTGCTCTTAAGACATGACAACTTTATTACATGTTAAACTACTTGTTGGCTGAATGGAGTTCTTACTAAGTGCTTTGTTTTGTGGTGGGACTCGGGTGTTGCCACTTGGGTCGTGTTCAATAGGGCACAGTGGCACACTAGCAAAACATTTTGCAGAAAGTACCTCCCCGTTCCAGTCCCTCCCCCGTTCAGTTTCAGAGTATTTCCTTTCTGTGTGTGTGTGTGTCTTTGGACATGGTGGCTGTCACGATAGACGGACGAATGACGGGTCACATTTGGCCCATGATGTGGAAACTGGGACATCTTCAGTTCTGCTGAAAGGGGTTAGGGGGTCAGGGTTTAGGAGGTTTGTGTGTGTAGGGGGTGCAGACTATGACCTATACTGAACAAAAATATAAACACAACATGTAAAGTGTTGGTCCCATGTTTCATGAGGTAAAGTAAAAGATCCCCGAAATGTTCCATACGCACAAAAAGCTTATTTCTCCCAAATGTTGTTTGCAAATTCACATACATGTTAGTGAGCATTTCTCCTTCGCCAAGATAATCCATCCACCTGACAGGTGTGGCATATCAAGAAGCTGATTAAACAGCATGATCATTACACTGGTGCACCTTGTGCTGGGGACAATAAAAGGCCACTCTAAAATGTGTAGTTTTGTCACACAACACAATGTCACAGATGCCTCAAGTTTTGAGGGAGCGTGCAATTGGCATGCCGACTGCAGAAATATCCACCAGAGCTGTTGCCAGATAATTAAATGTTAATTTCTCTACCATAAGCCGCCTCCAACGTCGTTTTAGAGAATTTGGCAGTACGTCCAACCGGCCTCACAACCGCAGACCACGTGTATGGCGTTGTGTGGGCGACTGGTTTGCTGATGTCAACGTTGTGAACAGAGTCCCCCTTGGTGGCAGTGGGGTGATGGTATGGGAAGGCATAATCTACGGACAACGAACACAATAGCATTTTATCAATGGCAGTGATGAGATCCTGAGGCCCATTGTTGTGCCATTCATCCACCGCCATCACCTCATGTTTCAGCATGATAATGCACGGCCCCATGTCACAAGGATCTGTACACAATTCCCGGAAGCTGAAAATGTCCCAGTTCTTCCATGGCCTGCATACTCACCAGACATGTCACCCATTGAGCATGTTTGGGATGCTCTGGTTTGACGTGTACGACAGCTTGTTACAGTTCCCGCCAATATCCAGCAACTTCGCACAGCCATTGAAGAGGAGGGACAACAGGCCACAATCAACAGCCTGATCAACTCTATGCGAAGGAGATGTCACGCTGCATGAGGCAAATGGTGTTCACACCAGATACTGACTGGTTTTCTGATCCACGCCCCTACCTTTTTTTAAAGGTATTCGTGACCAACATCTGCATATCTATATTCCCAGTTATGTGAAATTCATAGATTAGGGCCTAATGATTTTATTTCAATTGACTGATTTCCTTATACGAACTGTAACTCAGTAAAATCTTTGAAATTGTTGCATTTATATCTTCAGTAAAAATATAGATATCCTATTTACAATATGTTTGATCGCAAGGGAGTTTGATGTTAATGGGCATGATTACAGCAGAGAAGTGTTTATTCTGACCAAGCTGGACAGCAGCATAGACGTGCTGTAGTGTAGGATGCAGACGCACACACACAGACATAAATATACACTGTTTTCGTCCTGTCCACATGGCTGCTGGCTGCGCTTTGCTACCACCCAAAAATATCTTTAAGATTGCCCATTATTTTGTTTTTGTAAGGACCCCAAAAAACAGATTCAGTGGGAGAACCTATTCAAGTAAGTAAAAACAATTTTCAAATGTTAAACAATAATTATTAGTGAGCTTGTTAGTTAGCTAGCTAGCTGAATATAGTAGGCCACTTTGTAGGCTAACTCAACTGAGCTGCTAGCTGTTGAAATTGCGCTGGAATGTATAGCGGCCGGTTTACAGGCTCCTGACCAATTCTGCTATTTTGTGGTTTTTTTAAGTTGTTCTTAACTTTTTTTGTACGTAATGTTTCCACAACCATTTCCTATGACAGAAAAGAGCTTCTGGACATCAGAACAGCAATCGCTGACCTCGATTTGGATGACGATTTCTACTTCAACGGGTCGGCATCACAGGACATACTGGTCACCCCGGACCGTGCCCTAATCCCGACACTCGTAAGAGAAGAGACGCCGATATAGAGACCGACGTGCGGGCACTCTGATGAAACTACAGCGGTGGGTAAATAAACCCCCTCTACCCTCGGTTCTGCTGGCGAATGTATAATCACTGGAGAACAAACTGGACAAGCTTCGTTCGTGATTATTCTGTCAACGGGACTTGAAAAACTGAAATATCCTATGTTTCTCTGAAACTTGGCTGAACAAGGACATGGATAATATACAACTAGCTGGTTTTTCTATGCATCGGCAGGACAGAACGGCAGCGTCGGGTAAGCTCAAGGGGGGTGTTGTGTGTCTCTTTGTTAACAACAGCTGGTGCACAATCTCTAATATTAAGGAATTCTCAAGGTTCTGCTCACCTGACTTAGACTACCTCATGATAAGCTGTAGACCAGACTATTTACCAAGAGTTTTCATCTATATTTTCGTAGCTGTCTATTTACCACCACAAACTGATGCTGGTACTATGACCGCACTCAACGAGATGTATAGGGCAATAAGCAAACAAGAAAATGCTCATCCAGAGGTGGCGCTCCTGGTGGCTAGTGATTTTAATGCTGGAAAACTGAAATCCATCTTACCTCATTTCCACCAGCATGTCACCTGTGCAACCTTTACTCCACACACCGAGACGCATACGAAGCTCTCCCTCACCCTCCATTTGGCAAATCTGACAATAAATTTGAATCCTACTACACCGGCTGTGGCACTCATCAGATGTGGCAGGGCTTGCAAACTATCACGGATTATAAAGGGAAACCCAGCCGCGAGTTGCCCAGTGATGTGAGCCTACCAGACGAGCTAAATGCCTTCTATGCTCACTTCGAGGCAAGCAACAGTGAACCATGAGTGAGAGCACCAGCTGTTCCGGACGACTGTGTGATCACACTCTCCGTAGCCGATGTGAGTAAGACCTTTTAAACAGGTTAACATTCACAAGGCCGCAGGGCCAGATGGACTACTCAGAGTATCTTCATTAACATTTTCAACCTCTCTGACCCAGTCTGTAATATCTACATGTTTCAAGTAGGCTTGGGCGGTATACCGTATATACCGGGGTATTTGGAAATAGCCACAGATGGATTTTCAATACCATCAATATCATTGAAACTATTTATTTGAAATGTATCACCAAAAATATATATATACAGTGCATTCGGAAAGTATTCAGACCCCTTGACCTTTTCCACATTTTGTTACGTTACAGCCTTATTCTAAAATGGATTAAATTGTTTTTTTTTCCCTCATCAATCTACACACAATACCCAATAATGACAAAGCAAAAACAGTTTATTTGAAATTTCTGCAAATGTATTAAAAATAAACTGAAAAATCACATTTACAAACGTATTCAGACCCTTTAATCAGTACTTTGTTGAAGCACCTTTGGCAGCGATTACAGCCTCGAGTCTTCTTTGGTATGAAGCTACAAGCTTGGCAAACCTGTATTTGGGGAATTTCTCCCATTCTTCTCTGCATATGCTCTCAAGCTCTGTCAGGTCGGATGGGGAGCATCGCTGCACAGATATTTTCAGGTATCTCCAGAGATGTTAGATCGGGTTCAAGTCCAGGCTCTGGCTGGGCCACTCAAGGACATTCAGAGACTTGTCCTGAAGCCACTCCTGTGTTGTCTTGGCTGTGTGCTTAGGGTCGTTGTTCTGTTGGAAGTTGAACCTTCACCCCAGTCTGAGGTCCTGAGTGCTCTGGAGCAGGGTTTCATCAATACTTTGCTCCGTTCATCTTTCCCTCGATCCTGACTAGTCTCCCAGTCTCTGCCGCT
This sequence comes from Coregonus lavaretus, assembly GCF_964263955.1. Classification (NCBI taxonomy): domain Eukaryota; kingdom Metazoa; phylum Chordata; class Actinopteri; order Salmoniformes; family Salmonidae; genus Coregonus; species Coregonus lavaretus. The sequence continues at coordinate 49,640 of NW_028156396.1, forward strand.
GAAAAACATCCCCACAGCATCATGCTGCCACTGCCATGCTTCACCGTAGGGATGGTGCCAGGTTTCCTCCAGACGTGACGCTTGGCATTCAAGCCAAAGAGTTCAATCTTGGTTTCATCAGACCAGAGAATCTTGTTTCTCATGGTCTGAGAGTCCTTTAAACTCCAAGCGGGCTGTCATGTGCCTTTTACTGAGGAGTGGCTTCCGTCTGGCCACTCTACCATAAAGGTCTGATTGGTGGAGTGCTGCAGAGCTGATTGTCCTTCTGGAATGTTCTCCCATCTCCACAGTCCACAGAGGACCCCTGTCAGAGTGACCATTGGGTTCTTGGTCACCTCCCTGACCAACACCCTTCTCCCTCGATTGCTCAGTTTGGCCGGGCGGCCAGCTCTAGGCAGAGTCTTGGTGGTTCCAAACTTCTTCCATTTAAGAATGATGGAGGCCACTGTGTTCTTGGGGACCTTAAATACTGCAGAATTGTTTTGGTACTGTTCCCCAGATCTGTGCCTCGACACAATCCTGTCTCGAAGCTCTACGGACAATTCCTTCGACCTCATGGCTTGGTTTTTGCTCTGACATGCACTGTCAACTGTAGGACCTTATATAGACAGGTGTGTGCCTTTCCAAATCATATCCAATACATTTAATTTACCACAGGTGGACTCCAATCAAGTTGTAGAAACATCTCAAGGATGATCAATAGAAACAGGATGCACCTCATCTGGGACATCATGTCTCGCTCCATCCACCAACGCCACGTTGCACCACAGACTGTCCAGGAGTTGGCGGATGCTTTAGTCCAGGTCTGGGAGGAGATCCCTCAGGAGACCATCCGCCACCTCATCAGGAGCATGCCCAGGCGTTGTAGGGAGGTCATACAGGCACGTGGAGGCCACACACACTACTGAGCCTCATTTTGACTTGTTTTAAGGACATTACATCAAAGTTGGATCAGCCTGTAGTGTGGTTTTCCACTTTAATTTTGAGGGTGACTCCAAATCCAGACCTCCATGGGTTGATAAATTTGATTTCCATTGATAATTTGTGTGTGATTTTGTCAGCACATTCAACTATGTAAAGAAAAAAGTATTTAATAAGAATATTTCATTCATTCAGATCTAGGATGTGTTATTTTAGTGTTCCCTTTATTTTTTTGAGCAGTGTACATTAGTGCAACACATTCGTCAGAAAATAGCTTCATTTTCATCAGATGACAACAGAAGTGCAATGCTATTTGGCTGGCAGCCACACAAGTAAATGAGCTTACAATGTTTTGCTTAAAGTTAATCTTGAATTTACCAGAGAAAAGTAGGCTGGCAACAACGAGAAAAAAGTACCGGAGAGGACTGTCTGCTGATAGAATGCCCGTTCATGAAAACTCATCCTAGTGAAGTACAAATGAGAAGTGCAACTGAAGCACCAAATTAGTTTGATGCTGAGCAGAAATTGCAATAAGAAGCATTTTAGATCTGTGTTTACAAAACGCAGCAAGAGATTTCTTACGCGCTTTATATTTTTTCCCTTCGTGAAAAATGAAGAATTATGCATTAACGCGACCCCCTAAGTTCAACTTGCTAGATATCGAAGTAAGTTACTGAATGAATAATGTGACAGACGCATCATATTGTAAGATTTCTGCCGTGTTTGAGAACTTATCCAAGGGCTTTGACATCTGTACAGCTATCATTTGATTTCCTTGTGTTTTTTTCTCCTCTCCGTTCTGGGCCTGTCTGCTCCTCCCCCATCTTCTCCAAGCAGAGCAGGCAGGCCCGTTGCCCTAGCGACTACAGACAGACACAGCGTGTACACATGCTGCTTCAGAGCAGACAAGCATGCATCAAAACTTTGTTCATTTTCACAATGTCTTTCATTCACATTCGCTTGTAAATGTCCAAACTCACCAAAAATTGCATTTGTTAGCTCCAACCTATATAGACTACTAGTCAAAAGTTTGGACACCTACTCATTCAAAGGTTTTTCTTTATTTTTACAATTTTTTACATTGTAGAATAATAATGAAGACATCAAAACTATGAAATAACACATATGGAATCATGTAGTAACCAAGAAAGTGTTAAACAAATCAAAATATATTTTATATTTGAGATTCTTCAAATAGCCACCGTTTGCCTTGATGACAGCTTTGCACACTCTTAGCATTCTCTCAACCAGCTTCATGAGGTGGTCACCTGGAATGCATTTCAATTAACAGGTGTTCCTTCTTAAATGATAATTTGTGGAATTTCTTTCCTTCTTAATGCGTTTCAGCCAATCAGTTGTGTTGTGACAAGGTAGGTAGAGGGGGGGGGGGATTTTTGGTTCCAACCGCTGTCTATATGAGACGCGGTGTGGGTGAACGGATGATCTCTGCATGTGATCATCCGTTCCACCATAAAGCATGGAGGAGGAGGTGTTATGGTGTGGGGGGGTGCTTTGCTGGTGACCACTGTCTGGGATTTATTTAGATTTCAAGGCACACTTAACCAGCATGGCTACCACAGAATTCTGCAGCGATACGCCATCCCATCTGGTTTGGGGTTAGTGGGACTATCATTTGTTTTTCAACAGGACAATGACCCAACACACCTCCAGGCTGTGTAAGGGCTATTTTACCAAGAAGGAGAGTGATGGAGTGCTGCATCAGATGAGCATATTTAGCTAGCAGTCTCCATGGAAATTATATATTAATTGTGCTAATTCTCTTAGCATTCTGGTAACAAATGCCCAATGGTATTTTTGCCGGGGGTTTTTGGGGGCCCTTTTTGTACTAAACCGGTAATATCGCGGAATGAGAGAAGGACGGTATGATGATCTGAAAATCTGGAAACCGCCCAACCCTAGTTTCAGGCAGACCACTATAGGCCTAAGCACACCAAGGTAACTTGTCTAAATGACTATTGCCACATAGCACTCACATCAACACCATCATCCCAGACACCCTGGACCCACTTGGACAAAATAAACACCAATGTGAGAATGCTATTCATTGAATACAGCTCAGCGTTCAACACCATAGTGCCCTCCAATCTCATCACTAAGCTAAGGACCCTTGGACTGAACACCTCCCTCTGCAACTGCATCCTGGACTTCATGATGGGACGCCCCTGGGTAGTGAGGGTAGGAAACAACACATACGCCACGCTGACCCTCAACACGGGGGCCCCTCAGGGATGCATGTTTAATCCCCTCCTGTACTCCCTGTTCACCCACGACTGTGTGGCCACGCACGACTCAGCGTCAGCAAGACAAAAGAGCTGATCGTGGACTACAGGAAACGGAGGGCCGAGCACGCCCCCATTCACATCAACGGGGCTGAAGTGGACCGGTCTACGTTCTTAATGTTTTGTATACTCTGTGTATGTTCTTAATTTTAAAATGATACCAGTAGACAATGTATATGAGGCAAACCATATACCAGATTTTGTACATGCCTTTTAAGTGATGACGTATACAATTTAGTGCACATCCAACCTTTGTAATTTAGGTACAGTATGGAAATAAGGAGATGGCAATTAGGCTACAGGAGATGAGCATTACAGGTAACATTGTATGAGGTTAATTTTATTTAATTCATTTTAACAATGTTGCTAGCAAAATGATTGCAGTTCCCATAGAGCAAAGATGTACTGCCTATATACAGTATCACTGACCCTGGATAAACTAGCAACTAGGCTAACATGGCTAACTTTTTAGGTTAATAATACAATAGTGTGCAACTGCAGCCTGCAATTTGGGGCGTTCCTGCATGTAGGCATTTCTGCATCTGAAATACAGGAATGCCCCCCCCCCCCCCCCCCGAGCTTCCCATTGGTTCCTTCATGAATACCCGGCCCGTCCTTGAGAATTCCATTGGTTCCTGCATGAACGCCCCCCCTCGAGCACCCCATAGGTTCCTGCATCTCCACGAGCACGACTCTCGCCTGGCTAGCTAGCTACCGTTGTAGAGAGGGGTTGCTGCAGATGCAGGAATGCCCACATGCAGGAACACCCTGACTTGCAGGCAGCAATTGCACCCTTCTCCAATAATATGCTGTTTTTATTAAACTTTTGTTGGCTTTATAATTGTGAGAGAAATTGAACTAGCTAGTAGCTTGCTAGTTAGTTATAACTAGATCGCTTACAAGGTTAACTGACTTTTCTCAAAACAAACCTCATTTTGGGCAGCTACTTGTCCCTCATTCTAGCCTTTACAGCCAAATATCACTTCAGAAACATCAATTAAAAATATTCATATGACCCGCATTGTAGACATTTCTCCACTTGCTGCAGCTTTAGCTCATCTCGAAATAACAGAGAAATGCTGTGAAAACCAGCGTGCTGCAAATGTTCTAAAATGTTTTGTCACCAGTGCTTGTTTGTTGAAATGTAATGTAAATGTAAATGTTCTAAAATGTTTTGTCACCAGTGCTTGTTTGTTGAAATGTAATGTAAATGTAATGTAAATGTAAATGTTGAAATGTTTTGAACGCACTGTTGCACCTATGGCACAAATCTGGTGAGCACCTTTGTAGCTCCGCCCAAGCAAGACGTGTTGCGAGGCATCACTGATTTACACCAGGTTCCGACCCATCTTTAGCTGATTTCTGCCATGGAACTTCCCCATGCTTTCCGTTTTAGGGAAGCCTGGTTAGCGACGAGGCTACTGTTAAGCTAATGTTTCTCCTCTAGTCTCTCTGTGCTGTGGTTGGTTTGGCTGCCTTTCAGTTTCCCTCTAGTCTCTCTGTGCTGTGGTTGGTTTGGCTGCATTTCAGACAGGTAAAGGAAAGAGTCTGCATCGTAATCCACTATTTTTCTTTAGTATCAGCACTTTCAAAATATTTATAAGGAGGTATGGACATGAGGCAGCAGCTTCAAATTGTCCAGCCTAGCACACCCTTATACACAATAGTCGTCTCTTGGCTTGAGGCAAGGTTTGCATCCCAAGTGGCACCCTATTTCCTACATAGTGCACTACTACCCATGGGATCTGGTCAAAAGTAGTGCACAATATAGGGAACAGGGTGCCATTTGGGATGCATCCAAGGCGTTGTTAGTCAGTATGAGTGGTGTAAGTGTCTGAGTGTCTGATCCGGTGGATAGGCCTGTAAGTGCAAAGAGTGATTATCAACATAGCTGCTATAATAAAGCCTCCACTCACATTACACTAATCTCGCTCTCTTTCCCTCTTCCCTTTCTCACACTCTTTTATCCATCATCCCATCTGCATATGAGACCTCCTCTGCATCTGTTTATCTTTGGGCTCAGAGATGATTTAAGCTGGTACTGTAGATTACTTCCTCTGTCTCTCAGGCTACGTCCCAAATGGCACCCTATTCCCTATATCAGGGCTCTCCAACCCTCTTCCTGGAGAGCTACTGTCCTGTAGGTTTTCACTCCAACCCTAATCTAGCACAGCTGATTCTAATAATTACCTGGTTGATAAACTGAATCCGGTTATTTACAACTGGGGTTGGATTGAAAACCTACAGGAGGGTAGCTCTCCAGGAACAGGGTTGGAGAGCCCTGCCCTTTATAGTAGACTATAGGGTATATGGTGCCATTTGGGATGCATGCTCTGTCTCTTAGGCCAGGAATCAAGATCCGTCTTCATGAAGCACTATGAGTGAATGCTGCTAGCCTGGGATCTCTAACTGATTGTCCATGTGTAGAACAGAACAGATGTTTGTACAGTATAGATCAGAACAGAAGGTAGCTAGTTCGTACGAATTCCACAGTTGTACTGTTCTGTAGAGGAGTGTAGCCAGCCAGAGGTGAAGCCCAGCAGTCATGGCACTGACAGACAGGGGCATCCTGTCCATAGGGTGACGGGTCTCGGTCTCTCTCTCTCTCTCTCTCTCTCAATGTCATTCTTCCTCTCTCTCTCACACACATCTGTTCTTCCTGTCCCACTGAAGAGAAGACCCTGACAAAAAGAGAAATGATGAGGCGGAAGAGTGAGGGAGAGAGAGGGAAGATGGCTTTATCATGTGCAGCACGCAGTTGGGCTGACTGATCTGTCTGAGTCTCTCTCTCCTATGGACAGTGGAAGGAACATGTCCTGTGTGGTCTCTCTCTCAATCTCTCATAGACAGTGGAAGGAGTAGGCCTTCGCCCTCACTGAGTTGGGAGGCAGTTGTTTAGATAAAGGGGAGATTCCCCAATCCATCTCCCCTCACCCTGTACCCATTTAAAGCAGAGTATGTACAGTAGCTTACTACAGGATTACTGCTGGAGAGTATCCCATTCCCTCCATTCCCTGCAGTTCTAAAATTGACTGGAAAATGTTGCTCTGCATATTATGAATGGCTTGACTTGCATGGGTATACCGCCAACCAATGATAAAGGCTAGGTCTATAACTTAACTGTTATGGATTCAGTGTCAAACCTTTGAAGAAAGTGGTATGATTGAGTGGGAGGTTATGCTTGAGAACATTGACTAATATGGGGGGATAATGTGAAAGTGAGGAGAAGGGTGGGACTGGATTGTGTTGTGACACATTCTCAGATGATGCACTGTTTGACATCAGAAAACCCGATGAAAAAGCTGTGTATGAAGTCAGACTGTGCCCTACTCTTCAGTACTGGTTGTCTGCCAGAGGTGTCATGCCCATAGGGGGCACAAGGGCATGTGCCCCCTCAGATTTGTCCAGTTTTTTGTATTTTGTTAAATTAAATTAGGACCCTGGGACTAAACACCTCCCTCTGCAACTGGATCCTGGACTTCTTGACAGGCCGCCCCCAGGTGGTAAGGGTAGGGAACAACATCTGCCACGCTGATCCTCAACACGGGGGCCCCTCAGGGGTGCGTGCTTAGTCCCCTCCTGTACTCCCTGTTCACCCACAACTGCGTGGCCAAGCACAACTCCAACACCATCCTTAAGTTTGCTGACGACACAACAGTGGGAGGCCTGATCAACGATGAGACTGCCTATAGGGAGGAGGTCAGAGACCTGGTAGTGTGGTGCCAGGACAACAACCTCTCCCTCAACGTGAGCAAGACAAAGGAGATGGTCGTGGACTACATGAAAAGGAGGGCCGAACATGCCCCCATTCTCATCGACAGGGCTGTAGTGGAGCGGGTAGAGCGTTTCAAGTTCCTTGGTGTCCACATCACCAACAAACTACCATGGTCCAAACACACCAAGAAAGTCATGAAGAGGGCACGGACAATGCCTTTTCCCCCTCAGGAGACTAAAAAGATTTGGCATTGGTCCCCAGATCCTCAAAAAGTTCTACAGCTGCAACATCGAGAGCATCCTGACCGGTTGCGTCACCGCCTGGTATGGCAACTGCTTGGCATCCGACCGTAAGGCGCTACAGAGTGTAGTGCGTACAGCCCAGGACATCATAGGGCCAAGTTTCCTGCCATCCAGGACCTATATACTAGGCGGTGTCAGAGGAAGGCCCAAAAAATTGTCAAAGTCGCCAGTCACCAAAGCCATAGACTGTTCTCTCTGCTACCGCACGGCAAGCGGTATTGGAGCGCCAAGTCTAGGTCCAAAATGCATCTTCCAAACTGCTGCTCGCTGTTTTTTTTATCTATGCATAGTCACTTTACCCCTACCTACATGTACAAATTACCTCGACTAACCTGTACCCCCGCACATTGACTCTGTACCGGTACCCCCTGTATATAGCCTCATTATTGTTATTTTGTTGTAACTTTTTTTTAAACTTTAGTTTATTTAGTAAATATTTTCTTAACTCTATGTTCTTAAAACTGCATTGTTGGTTAAGAGCTTGTAAGTAAGCATTTCACGATAAGGTCTACACCTGTTGTATTCGGTGCATGTGACAAATTTGATTTGATTTGACACATAGCATTTTATTTTAGCTGCCGGTGATGGGCAGGAGGTATGTTTGTAAATGAATTTGATCAAGCTACGTTGCGTATTGATTCCTTCTTGATGAATACGTTAAACGAAAAAGATACCTTCTGGAGGATAACTGACTGACTCTATAAAGGCAGGATCTGCCATTTCCAGAGCCTGACCCAGTCGCTGATAAAATGAGTAATGGGGCTGGGGAAATGTAACCACGGTGAAATTCATAAACAGAGCTATGCATGCAAATATTGAAAGACATTTCAAACCTCAAATGACAATAAATACTATGCATTCGGAAAGTATTCAGACCTTTTTTCACATTTTGTTACATTACAGCCTTATTCTAAAATGGATTAAATACAATAAAATCCTCATCAATCTACACACAATACCCATAATGACGAAGTGAAAACAGGATTTTAGACATTTTAGCAACAAACAAAAAAACCTATGAAATACTTAGTTAGTTACATAAGTATTCAGACCCTTTGCTATGAGACTCGAAATTGAGCTCAGGTGCATCCGGTTTCCATTGATTATCCTTGATGTTTCTACAACTTGATTAGAGTCCACCTGTGGTAAATTCAATTCATTGGACATGATTTAGAAAGGCACACAACTGTCTATATAAGGTCCCACAGTTGACAGTGCATGTCAGAGCAAAAACCAAGCAATGAGGTCGAAGGAATTGTCTTAAGAGCTCCAAGACAGGATTGTGTCGAGGCACAGATCTGGGCAATCGGGGGAGAAGGGCCTTCGTCAGGGAGGTGGTCCTCTGTAGCTCAATTGGTAGAGCATGGCGCTTGTAACACCAGGGTAGTGGGTTCGATCCCCGGGACCACCCATACGTAAAAATTGATGCACACATGACTGTGTAAGTTGCTTTGGATAAAAGCGTCTTCTAAATGGCATAATATTATTATTATTATTATTATTATTATTATTATAGGTGACCAAGAACCCGATGGTCACTCTGACAGAGCTCCAGAGTTCCTCTGTGGAGATGGGAGAACCTTCCAGAAGGACAACCATCTCTGCAGCACTCCACCATTTGGGCCTTTATGGTAGAGTGGCCAGACGGAAGCCACTCATCAGTAAAAGGCACATGACAGCCCGCTAGGAGTTTGCCAAAGGGCACCTGAAGGACTCTCAGACCATGATCGAGGGAAAGATGAACGGAGCAAAGTATCAGAGAGATCCTTGATGAAAACCAGCTCCAGAGCGCTCAGGGCCTCAGACTGGGGCGAAGGTTCACCTTCCAACAGTACCACGACCCTAAGCACACAGCCAAGACAACGCAGGAGTGGCTTCGGGACAAGTCTCTGAATGTCCTTGAGTGGCCCAGCCAGAGCCCGGACTCTGAATACCCCCCCCCCCCCCATCCTTGTGGTCCTCTGTAGCTCAGCTGGTAGAGCACGGCGCTTGTAACGCCAAGGTAGTGGGTTCGATCCCCGGGACCACCCATACACAAAAAAAAAAAATGTATGCACGCATGACTGTAAGTCGCTTTGGATAAAAGCGTCTGCTAAATGGCTTATTATTATTATTATTATTATTATTATTATTAAACCTGATCGAACATCTCTGGAGAGACCTGAAAATAGCTGTGCAGCGACGCTCCCAATCCAACATGACAGAGCTTGAGAGGATCTGCAGAGAAGAATGGGAGAAACTCCCCAAATAGAGGTGTGCCAATAGAGGTGTGCCAAAAGTGCTTCAACAAAGTACTAGTTAAAGGGTCTGAATACTTATGTAAATGTGATATTTCATTTTGTTTTTTTTATACATTTGCAAAAAATTCTAAAAACCTGTTTTTTCTTTGTCATTATGGGGTATTGTGTGTGTAGATTGATGAGATAAAAAAGGTATGATTTTATCCATTTTATTATAAGGCTGTAACGTAACAAAATGAGGAAAAAGCAAAGGGGTCTGAATACCCCCCCCCCCCCCCCATCCTTATGGCTTGCGAAAGTATTCACCCCCCTTGGCATTTTCACAACCTGGAATTAAAATTGATTTTTGGGGGGTTTGTATCATTTGATTTACACAACATGCCTACCACTTTGAAGATGCAAAATATTTTTCCTTGTGAAACAAACAAGAAATAAGACAAAAAAACAGAAAACTTGAGCGTGCATAACTATTCACCCCCCCCCCCCCCCCCCAATTACAGCTGCAAGTCTCTTGGGGTATGTCTATATAAGCTTGGCACATCTAGCCACTGGGATTTTTGCCCATTCTTCAAGGAAAAACTGCTTCAGCTCCTTCAAGTTGGATGGGTTCTGCTGGTGAACAGCAATCTTTAAGTCATACCGCAGATTCTCAATTGGATTCAGGTCTGGGCTTTGACTAGGCCCATTCCAAGACATTTAAATGTTTCCCCTTAAACCACTCGAGTGTTGCTTTAGCAGTATGCTTAGGGTCATTGTCCTGCTGGAAGGTGAACCTCCATCCCAGTCTCAAATCTCTGGAAGACTGAAACAGGTTTCCCTCAAGAATTTCCCTGTATTTAGCGCCATCCATCATTCCTTCAATTCTGACCAGTTTCCCAGTCCCTGCCAATGGATAAACATCCCCACAGCATGATGCTGCCACCACCATGCTTCACTGTGGGGATGGTGTTCTCGGGGTGATGAGAGGTGTTGGGTTTGCGCCAGACATAGCGTTTTCCTTGATGGCCAGAGTACCTTCTTCCATGTGTTTGGGGAGTCTCCCACATGCCTTTTGGCGAACACCAAACGTGTTTGCTTATTTTTTTCTTTAAGCAATGGCTTTTTTCTGGCCACTCTTCCGTAAAGCCCAGCTCTGTGGAGTGTACGGCTTAAAGCAGTCCTATGGACAGATATTCCAATCTCCGCTGTGGAGCTTTGCAGCTCCTTCAGGGTTATCTTTGGTCTCTTTGTTGCCTCTCTGATTAATGCCCTCCTTGCCTGGTCTGTGGGTTTTGGTGGGAGGCCCTCTCTTGGCAGGTTTGTTGTGGTAAATAATGGATTTAATAGTGCTCCGTGGGATGTTCAAAGTTTAGGATTTTTTTTTTTTTATAACCCAACCTTGATCCGTACTTCTCCACAACTTTGTCCCTGACCTGTTTGGAGAGCTCCAAATAAAAACAATTAAAATTACAGGTTGTAATGCAACAAAATAGGAAAAACACCAAGGGGGATGAATACTTTTGCAAGGCACTGTAGTTCATGCTCCCTCTAAAATAAGGAGTGCATGACTCCCCTGGTTGTCTCTCTCTTATTGAATCACAAAATGTCAGCACAAACTGTCAAGTGAATATCAGTTAATTATGTGCGGAAGTGTTTTAAGTTGATCTACAGTCTTTGTGTCATCAAGATGTCTCACTGTACTTCATCGAAATAGACAATCCTATTTGTTTATGGAGTTTTTCTTTTAACTACACCTTTTTAGATTCACACACATTTAGCTAGCTGTCTGTTGCTGCCATTGTTTTTGTTTTGAAAGCAATGTGGCAGTTTGTGTTTATTTAGTTACATTCCTTCTTATTTCAGATGATTACTCTGGAAATTGAAGTAACATAATAATAGCCACCTCTCGTCCCTCGAGGTTTGGCCTATACACTCCAGTGAGATAATAACTCCCTCGCTCCCTCCCTCCCTCCCTCCCTCCCTCCTCGTGTCTATCCCTCTATCCTCCCTTCAGAATGAGCTGATCCACAACAGGAAATTACTCGGCACCAGCACGTAATCTTTCAACTAAACAGACATTTTCTGCTCCACTTGTTGTCAGTTGGACTTATAGCTCTCTGTAGCTCCTCTCTGTATCCATCCATCCTGCCTGCCTCTGTCCCATATCTCTGCCTGGCTGAGTGGGCACTACTTTTACATTTCAGATGGCTTTGGAAGTATTCTTAGTATTCTTGGAAGAATTCTTAGGATAATATTTCTGGCGGAAGGAGGACTCCCCACCAGGTATTATTAGTGTCTTGTGTCATGCGGATTGTTTTGTGTTCGTTTGTTTCTTGTTCTTGAAGAGGTAATCACATTTATTAATTTGGTGATCTGGTCGTAATTCGTTTAGCCATCTAAGTTATGGAAAGAAACAAACTGTGTGTAGTCTTGTTTTATCTTGTTTGTATGATATAGCTTATTTTCCAAAGTCAGTTCTGTTATTGTATTATTGGACATTTGCTTGTTTACAGCTCAACGTTACTGTCATTCCATGCTGGTCTGTTCTGTGAGCATACATGGTTATCATGCAGGATTATGTTATATTACAAGCCATGTTTGCAGAGCTTTCCTTTGTAGAATTAAATTAGGCTTCTTTGTGCAAGGTGTGTGTGTGGCTTCCATCTAGACTTATGACAACCCCCTCCCTCATCTCTGCTACAGGTGACTTGCCCCCCGCTGTAGCGACCAAGACAGGGGAGAGGAGGAGGAGGAGGAGGAGGAGGAGTGGATCCAGGAGAGGACCATGGAGCAGTGTGAAACTGCTGCGAGTCCCAGCAGAGATCACCCATGGAAGGCAGCGACAATGATGAGGAAGGCGTGGGTCCAGAGCAGAGACTCCTGGCAGGGCCTCTCTGAGAGTCAGGACACCCAGGATCAGGAGGGTTGCAGCGAGGAGACGCTGTGTCCAGATCCCACTATGGAGGAGAAGACATCCCCGGCCAAGGAGCCAGGTACGTTGGGATGAGCTACAGAGGGAGCAGCAGGCAGAAATAATTATAGTTTTGCTTTTTACTGCTTTTTACAGCTCCATTTTAAGTCACAATAAAACAATAAAGCCTACTTAAGGTCTTATTGCTATATAATTAACTAGCCCAAAAAGGAATAAAATCCTGCAACAGCAAACATATTTTTTTTTTCCTTTTTGTTGAATATTTGTAGATTTGAATGTTAAATTGCATTTATAGAAAACTGAACAGTTGTACATGGCTTTGAATTGCTCAGTTTTTTCTCTCAGGGCGCATCCCTAAGAAGATTGCGAGCTGGCTCAAAGACTGCAGGTATAGTAGTGTTGCATTATAATGAAACCTTTACATTTGCATGTAAATAAAAATCCTGACTCACTGTGTATCAGGGTGGCTGGTTTGGAATGCCTAGTGACTAGGTCAGTCAGCATAGTGAGGAAGGTAAATACTTAGTATTTGTCCTTGTCACTATAGGCTAGCCTCCTAGACATGCAGTTAGACATCATTTGAATAAAGACTTGTGGTTAAATGGGACTGGATGGCTGGCTTCTCAGGAAAGTAATTGTTTGGTGTGACTATTGGTTACTTGTTACAGCTTGGGGAAGCTTGTATTCCCAAGTGAAAAAAAAGTATATATGAATATATTTAATGTATACTAAAGTATACTTAAATATACAAACATTAAAATAATATACTTCAAATACGAGATGTATTTTTTTTAGTATATCTTAAGTATAAATATAATATCATTACACTTCAACACACTTATTAAAAGTGTACTTTATATTCATAGTTTATTCAGTCTTTTAGTATACTATAAATATACTATCATCAACCTTCAATACACTTATTAAAAGTGTACTTTAAATTAATTGTTTTACAATCTTTAAGTATACTATATGTTCACTATCATTTAAACTTAAACACACTCTTTAAAACTGTACTTCAATTTCAAATGCTTTAATTGTAGCATTGATTTTTGAAAATGAAACTCTGCTTGTGAGTGATCAAGTACACTATAAGTATACAGTGCCTTGCAAAAGTATTCATACCCCTTGGATTTCTTCACATTTTATTGTGTTAAAAAGTGGGATTAAAATTGATTTAATTGTCAGTTGTTGTCAATAATGAACTCTAAATACTCTGTAATGTCAAAGTGGAAGAAAAACAGAAAACATATAATATTAATACAAAATAGATAACTAAAATATAGTCATTGCATAAGTATTCAGCCTCTTTGTTTAGTCAAGCCTAAATTGGTTCAGGAATAGAATTTGGCTTAACAAATCTCAGAATGTGTTACATGGACTCTGTGTGAAACAATAGGGTTTGACATTATTTTTTTTATGACTAACCCTTCCTCTGTCCCCCATACATACATATGTAAGTTCCCTCAGTCAAGTATTGAATTTCAAGCACAGATTCAACTACAAAGACCAGGGAGCCTTTCGAAAGCTTCATTAAAGGGCAGTGATTGGTAGATCGGTAACAATATCAAATCAGACATTGAATATCTCTTTAAGCATGATCAAGTTAATAACTATGCTGTGGATTATGTATTAAACCACGAAGACACATAAAGATAGTTGTCCTTCTGAGCTGCAGGACAGGAATGAAACTGCTCAGGGATGTTACCATTGGTGATTGTAAAACAGTTGGAGATCAATTGCTATGATGGGAGAAAACTGAGGATGGATCAACAACATTGTAGCGACTCCACAATAATGATTTAAATGACAGAGTGTAAATAATATTACAAATATACAGAATTGCAACAAGGCACTAAAGTTCTGACTTAAATCTGCTTGAAAATCTATGGCAAGACTTGAAAATTGCTATGTAGCCATGATAAACAACATCTTGACAGAGCTTGAATAATAAAGAAAATAATAAAGGGGTAATATTGCACAATCCAGGTGTGGAAAGCTCTTAGAGATTTACCCAATCACTGCTGTAATCGCTGACAAAGGTGTTTCCAGCATGTATTGACTCAGGGAGCTGAATACTTACAGTGGGGGAAAAAAAGTATTTAGTCAGCCACCAATTGTGCAAGTTCTCCCACTTAAAAAGATGAGGCCTGTAATTTTCATCATAGGTACACGTCAACTATGACAGACAAAATGAGAGAAAAAAAATCCAGAAAATCACATTGTAGGATTTTTAATGAATTTATGTGCAAATTATGGTGGAAAATAAGTATTTGGTCACCTACAAACAAGCAAGATTTCTGGCTCTCACAGACCTGTAACTTCTTCTTTAAGAGGCTCCTCTGTCCTCCACTCGTTACCTGTATTAATGGCACCTGTTTGAACTTGTTATCAGTATAAAATACACCTGTCCACAACCTCAAACAGTCACACTCCAAACTCCACTATGGCCAAGACCAAAGAGCTGTCAAAGGACACCAGAAACAAAATTGTAGACCTGCACCAGGCTGGGAAGACTGAATCTGCAATAGGTAAGCAGCTTGGTTTGAAAAAATCAACTGTGGGAGCAATTATTAGGAAATGGAAGACATACAAGACCACTGATAATCTCCCTCGATCTGGGGCTCCACGCAAGATCTCACCCCGTGGGGTCAAAATGATCACAAGAACGGTGAGCAAAAATCCCAGAACCACACGGGGGGACCTAGTGAATGACCTGCAGAGAGCTGGGACCAAAGTAACAAAGCCTACCATCAGTAACACACTACGCCGCCAGGGACTCAAATCCTGCAGTGCCAGATGTGTCCCCCTGCTTAAGCCAGTACATGTCCAGGCCCGTCTGAAGTTTGCTAGAGTGCATTTGGATGATCCAGAAGAGGATTGGGAGAATGTCATATGGTCAGATGAAACCAAAATATAACTTTTTGGTAAAAACTCAACTCGTCATGTTTGGAGGACAAAGAATGCTGAGTTGCATCAAAGAACACCATACCTACTGTGAAGCATGGGGGTGGAAACATCATGCTTTGGGGCTGTTTTTCTGCAAAGGGACCAGGACGACTGATCCGTGTAAAGGAAAGAATGAATGGGGCCATGTATCGTGAGATTTTGAGTGAAAACCTCCTTCCATCAGCAAGGGCATTGAAGATGAAACGTGGCTGGGTCTTTCAGCATGACAATGATCCCAAACACACCGCCTGGGCAACGAAGGAGTGGCTTCGTAAGAAGCATTTCAAGGTCCTGGAGTGGCCTAGCCAGTCTCCAGATCTCAACCCCATAGAACATCTTTGGAGGGAGTTGAAAGTCTGTGTTGCCCAGCGACAGCCCCAAAACATCATTGCTCTAGAGGAGATCTGCAATGGAGGAATGGGCCAAAATACCAGCAACAGTGTGTGAAAACCTTGTGAAGACTTACAGAAAACGTTTGACCTGTGTCATTGCCAACAAAGGGTATATATCAAAGTATTGAGAAACTTTTGTTATTGACCAAATACTTATTTTCCACCATAATTTGCAAATAAATTCATTAAAAATACTACAATGTGATTTTCTGGATTTTTCTTTCTCATTTGGTCTGTCATAGTTTGACGTGTACCTATGATGAAAATTACAGGCCTCTCATCTTTTTAAGTGGGAGAACTTGCACAATTGGTGGCTGACTAAATACTTTTTTCCCCCACTGTATGCAACGACTATATTTTAGGTATTTAATTTCTATCAATCTTTAAAAAAAAAATAAAAAAATTGTGTTGATTGTTGACAAAAAATTACAATTATTATCCATTTCAATCCCACTTTGTAACAACAAAATGTGAATATATCCAAGGGGTATGAATACTTTTGCAAGCCACAATAATGAGTTTTGAAGTACTTTCTGAATTCCTGTTCTGAAGAGTGCAGTGAAAGTTGAAAACGATCGCATCCTTTTCTGCAGTTGAAGTTTTGATTTATAATATGATATTGTTCCTCATATTTAGCTTATTCAAATGTTTTGATGTTCATTTTCAAACGGAATAATGTTGTACTTTTAATTACACATTACATATTACACATTTTATTGAAATGTTAATGAGGAAGGCCTTAGTCCTTAATGTGAACAACTAAAGTGTTAAATGCCAATATGGACAGTTCTTAAGTGTTACTTGTAAATTGCTGCTCCAGCCATAACTGCTTTGTAAATAGCATGTTAACATTGGCTGAGAAGATGCCTTGGTCAATCAAGGTAACCTTTACATGGCTAATTACAATAGCTAATGTGGTTAATGAGTAAAAGTGTATTTGTAATAGTATACTTGAAATACATTATAAATACACTTTTTTTGTAAAGAAAATTCAGGAATTCTAATTAAAATACAATTTTACTATATTTCTAATTTATGAGCAATATATATACATTGTACTTAAGGTGTATTCAAAGTATATTTGTTTTGCTCTTTATCTAATATATTAAGAATATATTTAAGTACAAAACAAGTGTCCCAATATATATAATTTTTAATGTATTTAATATACTTAAATGCCAATAAAATACTAATCAAATTGACATTAAATGTATTTAAAATAGTTCAAATTTAGATCATTTTAAATACACTTAAATCATACTTCATTAACATATTTTAAGTATATTTAAATACAATTCCCGGTTTAGTTTGCCTGCTGTGTTTGATGTGTAGGATCCACAGAGACTTGTGACAGGGTAAATGGCTCCCGGGAAGAATTTCCTTGCTTACTAATAGCCTGGGTCATGTTCATTAGGGTTCATCGCTGTACTTTAGTGCACAAGTTGATTAAACAGACATTACCATGGAACTTAGAATCTGTTTATTCAGTCAAATATTATAGTTGGTTAAAAAAACAACACAAACATACGTACATGAGCAAGACTGAGTGAGATAGAGGGAGAGAGCAAACAGAAAATAGCATGATGTAATGTCCTTTTATGAAATCTTCATTATGGCAGGGCACTGGTATAGGCCTACAGACAGCTGTTACATGTTCAAAGTGCAGTTAACCTAGATGTTACATGATCAGAAAGCATATAGACTTGAGTTGGTCTGACTCACTCATTATAGAAGTACAGTAAGATTTGAATACAGAAGTTTACATCAGAAAGCATAGGTCTGGGAGAGTGACCATATGGAGGAGTTTGATCTATTGACAGAGAGGTGAGGTAGGGAGCTTGGAGACGGCTAGAGCAGAGTTAGGGATGTTATGTAACGTGCTACCTTAGACTAGAGCAGGGCTCTCCAACCCTGTTCCTGGAGCGCTACTGGCCTGTAGGTTTTCAATCCAAGCCTAATCTAGCGCACCTGATTCTAATAATTAGCTCGTTGATAAGCTGAATCAGGTTAGTTACAACGGGTTGGATTGAAAACCTACAGGAGGGGAGCTCTCCAGGAACAGGGTTGGAGAGCCCTGGTCTAAGGGCAAATAATAGCAATGTAGCACATGTTATTGTTCTGTGTGTGGGAGCTTTATGTCAAACAAGATTTGCATGATACAGTAACTATAGTACTACTGTACAATAGGATTCGGTGTGAATTGTTCTGCTGATATGTGCGTAGTTGACGAAAATATGAAATAGTTGTAGTGTTGTTTGTGTATGGGTCTTCCTGTGTGTATGGCCAGCAGGCTCAGAGGAAATGAGCCAGCACAGCAGTTTCGGGAGGATAGACACTAGAGACTAGTGGTGTCCAACTAATTTAGCCCCGGAGGCCGCATTCGTATGGATATAGGTCCATTATTTCGACAGTTTGAATTTGGTTTTGGTCATTTTAAAGTATATTGTGTTTGTCTCTTCACAGGACTCCTCTTGGGGCCTCTCTGGATGAACAGAGCAGCACTCAGTCCAAGGGTGAATTCCCCTCCTCTACTATAACATCAGTCCTGTTCTATAAAACTAACTCTCATATGGAAAAAGATAATGTGTTAGTATATCTGTGGAGGTGGTGTGTGTGTCTGTGTGTGCCAAGGAGTATTTAGAAACTCTCACCACACCTTGGAGCCCTAGTTTACTTTGGAGCGTACTAGCCAGCTTCTTTACTCATACACCCACACTCACTCCAGTTACCAGTTGGTACCTTTGTCAAACTCTTATTGTCCTTGTAAATCGAAGTAAGAAACAGACTCAGGCACAATACAAGTATCCTGAGCTAAAAGGAATAACATTTAGATTCCCTGTATCCCCTGTATTTGCTTTAATGTCTTCCTGGTAATGCAAAACTACCTGGGCTGCTGGTGCCCTTTGATCAATGGCTATCTACAGTAGGTAAGATTTACCAACCAACCAGCGACGAAAGTCCTTGACGGTAAATATTTGTCCTAACCATCTGTAAATGTTTGTCATGGTTTGAAGCATTTGTCTGTTGTAGGCTGTTCAAACCATGCAAAATGTTTTTTACAGTCACAAGGTTTTTATTCGAATGGTTATGTAGTCTATTGTAGGGTATACAATGCATTCGGGAAATATTCAGACCCCTTGACTTTTTCCACGTTTCACTACATTACAGCCTTATTCTAAAATGGATTTTTTTTTTTTAAGACCTCAATCTACACCCAATACCTCATGATGACAAAGCAAAAACAGGTTTTTAGATTTTTTTTGCAAATGTATAAAATATTACATTTACATAAGTATTCAGACCCTTTACTCAGTACTTTGTTGAAGCACCTTTGGCAGCGATTACAGCCTACAGTCTTCTTGGGTATGACGCTACAAGCTTGGTACACCTGTATTTGGGGAGTTTCTCCCATTCTTCTCTGCAGATCCTCTCAAGCTCTGTCAGTTTGGATGGGGAGCGTCGCTGTACAGCTGTTTTCAGGTCACTCCAGAGATGTTAGATCGGGTTTAAGTCCAAGCTCTGGCTGGGCCACTCAAGGACATTCAGTGACTTGTCCCGAAGCCACTCCTGTGTGGTCTTGGCTGTGTGCTAAGGGTCGTTGTCCTTTTAGAAGGTGAACCTTCACCCCAGTCTGAGGTCCTGAGCACTCTGGAGCAGGTTTTCATCAAGGATCTCTCTGTACTTTGCTCCGTTCATCTTTCCCTTGATGCTGAATAGTCTCCCAGTCCCTGCCGCTGAAAAACATCCCCACAGCATGATGCCGCCACCACCATGCTTCATCGTAGGGATGGTGCCAAGTTTCCTCCAGACATGACGCTTGGCATTCAGGCCAAAGACTTCAATCTTGGTTTCATCAGACCAGGGAATCTAGTTTCTCATGGTCTGAGAGTCGTTAGGTGCCTTTAGGCAAACTCCAAGCGTGCTGCCATGTGCCTTTTACTGAGGAGTGGTTTCCATCTGGCCACTCTACCATAAAGGCCTCTATGGAAAGATGACTCTCACAAACACGATTTAACTAAAGGTATTTTCTGTCCTTTACAGGAGTGCTAAAGAATGGATGCGACTTTGAAGACTACTTTTGTCTGGGAGCTGAGGGTAAGTGACTAGACGTGTGTTAGGGTGGTGTGTGTGTGTGTGTGTGTGTGTGTGTGGTGGTGTGTGGGTCACTAGAGCAATACAATCTAGGACAGGGATGGGCAACTGGAGGGCCCCGCATGCTGCATAAAAAAAAAAAAAGAAGGAAGAAAAAAAAAACTGAAATTGGTGGGGAACTCAGTCTGGGCTGGCGTGGTTACACGTGGTCTGCGGTTGTGAGGCCGGTTGGACGTACTGCCAAATTCTCTAAAATGACGTTGGAGGCGGCTTATGGCAGAGAAATAAACATTACATTCTCTGGCAACAGCTCCTTCAAAACTTGAGACATCTGTGGGTGTTGTGTGGAAAAACGACACATTTTAGAGTGGCCTTTTATTGTCCCCAGCACAAGGTGCACCTGTGTCATGTTGTTTAATCAGCTTCTTGATATGCCACACCTGTCAGGTGGATGGATTATCTTGGCAAAGGAGAAATGCTCACTAACAGGGATGTAAACAGATTTGTGCACAACATTTTAGAGAAATACGCTTGTTGTGCGTATCAAAAATTATTTCGGGGATATTTTATTTAGGCTCATGAAAAATGGGACCAACATTTTACATGCTGCATTTATATTTTTGTTCAGTATATATTGGTTGCATTGCGCCAGGTGAGCTCACTCAAGCCCAGCTAAAGTATTTGAAATGATTTTGCCCAGGTGTGGTCACTTACACCACGTTGTTCATAGGAAGTGTGTTTTGGTATTCGTTCTTTTACAATGTCATTACTATCAAAGAGGGTAGTTACTGTATACTTGCCAAATACAGTCCTTTATACAATCAGACCTGTATGGAATGGCTTTGAGGTTTATTGTTGGTAGTGCATGGCTGGTGCTGTCAAAGCTGTGACTAAACTACATATTTCTCATTCTTCCACTCAGCTCAACAGCTGTAGTGATGAATGCTCCCTAATATGCTACTGTATGTTGTTGATCTCTTTTGAGAGTTGGGGTCAGTCAGATTTTTTACTGCATGGTTGAACTCCACACATTTCTATTGTGTTTGTGCAGACCAGAGACTGTGGATGGTAGGTAGTGTGTTTGGCTGAGGTTGGTTCCTGTAAGGTCGGCTCTGACATGTCTAGTCTCAGGTTCTGTCCCAAATGGGACCCTATTCCCTATAAAGTGCACTACTTTTGACCAGAGCCAATTTGGGTATTAGGGTGCCATTTGGGACGTACCCATACAGTGAAGCAAAGCAAGGGGCCTAGTCAAATCTGAGATCAGTGTTTTATTGTGTCCATGTCATAACGCCCCATGATGAGTCAATCTTACGCAATCTCCGGTCTAGCAGAGCTACAAGGTACAAGTCTCAACAGAAACCTGTATGAGGGCCCTTCACCATTCTGGCGCCAATCCACTCCATCAGTGAGTGGCAATGATGTGGATAGATGGATGTATGTAGAGAAAACATCACCACTTATTGCTACTGTTAATGCTCACACACACAACAACAGAATTAGGAGTAATTCAATGGAAACACATGCTTTGATGATTATCCTGCTCTTTGAGGCTAAAGAACCAGTTAGGCTGATTGTGTTGGTTCAGTTCCAGGCAGGCAACTGACAATGTGTACTCTCCTGTCTCTGTCTCAACCAGGACCTGGGTTCAGATACTATTCGAAGTCTTTTAAATACTTTCAGTGTTTGCTCTAGCCTTCCTGGAGTGCCAGATGGGAGGAGTTTACAGTTTTGGGACTATTCTATTGATCGATCAAGCCAAGCAAGCTCAGTTAAGCTCAGATAAAGCATTTAAAATGGTACAGTATTATTTCGAATAGTATTTGAACCCAGGTCCTGGTTGAGACAGTCAAGCGTCCATGGTTTCTTTGCGTCACTAAGGCGGCCTGGAAGAAGCCATCAGACTCGGAGCAGGATTTTCTCCTGACAGATGAGGCTAGTCCAGACTTCAGGAGGACCCTCTTTACTCTCTGTATCTAAACCAGAATTCTGTCATTATGTTCCTCTTTGTCTCAAAGACAAGGATTTGGTTCTGGGGATTCTCATTTTGACAGTGGCCTCTTTTGCTTATGTTATATGTGTGAAAGGGAAGGCTTCTAATTTTTAGAAATGGTTGACTGGAATCACTGCAAAAACAACCATTCTGTGATGTTTCATATCTATTGTCCTTGATCACAAATGCTTGACAGCAGTCACCTTGATTTTATATTTTACAGAAGTAGAAATGTTAGTTTTTTCTATATCAGTATTTTCTACAGTATAAAAAGCTTTTTTCTTTCTTTCTTTCTTTCTTTCTTTCGTTCTTTCGTTCTTTCTTTCTTTCTTTCTTTCTTTCTTTAGCCAACCGTCTTCAGCCCAAAAGTACCAAAGCAGAGACACCTTGGTAAGTGAGACCACCCTCCTTATTCTATTGGCCACTCCTCACCCCCCTCAGTTCAGTCCCAGCAGTATTCTTACTGGCTGTGGTGTGAATACTTTATCGATCACCGCTTGCTCACTCTGCTCCCCAGCTATGGAATACCTGCAAAGGACAAGAGGAGCCAGTTCCTACAGACCAGGAGTATGAACTCAATAGGCTCAGGGAAGAGCAGCACCAGTGTTTCCAGGTGAGTAGTAGACACTCAGATGGGCAGGCCCTGAGCCTCAGCCAAGCTCTGTGGTTGGTTTCGGCCCTTCTGGGTTTGAACTGAAGCCAGCCAAAAAAGGTTTTGAGGGCTCTGGTTCATTCATATGTTACAGCGCTGCATTATTAGTATGGTAACCAGAACATTTTAGGTCCCAAGAAAGAGCTAAAAGCTGATACGCTGTATCAAGTTTAATAAAATAGTCTGTCAGAAGTTAGTTAGCGAAGAAGTTTTGAAGTATCTCTGTTTTATCTCAGATTTTTCATTGTTTCATTAATGGTTCAGCACTGCATTATTTCAACAGTGTATTTTCTATGCGTTCATTCTTGGATACCTGTAATACTTTGTTTGTGTCTCCAGTGTGTCTGAGTTGTTGGACCTGTATGAAGAGGATCCAGAAGAGATCCTATATAACCTGGGGTTTGGCCGGGAGGAGCTGGATATCGCCTCGAAATCCCCTCGCGCTTCTTTAACAGCCCCTCTTGTGCTAAGGGCATCGACCTCAAGGTCTACCTGGAAGCACAGCTACAACGCACGGAGATGGAAAAACCCAACTATGCCCTGACAAGTATGTTAATGCTCTGTCGGTTTGCC
>NW_028156395.1:0-89859 GCF_964263955.1 Coregonus lavaretus
TCTCGCCTCTCTCTATCTCTCTCTCTCCTCTATCTCTCTCTCCTCTCTCTCTCCTCTCTCTCTCTCTCGCTCTCTCTCCTCGCTCTCTCTCTCTCTCCTCTCTCTCTCTCTCGCCATCTCTTTCTCTCTCTCTCTCTCTCTCTCGCTCTCTCCTCTATCTCTCTCTCCTCTCTTTCTCTCTCTCTCTCTCTCCTCTCTCTCGCTCTCTCCTCTCTCTTCTCTCTCTCTTGCTCTCTCTCTCTCGCCTCTCTCTATCTCTCGCTCTCCTCTCTCTCTCGCTCTCTCTCTCTCGCTCTCTCGCTCTCTCCCCCTCTCTCTCTCTCTCTCTCCTCGCTCTCTCTCTCTCTCTCTCTCTAGCTCTCTCGCTCTCTCGCCATCTCTTTCTCTCTCTCTCTCTCTCTCTCTCTCTCTCTCTCTCTCTCTCTCTCTCTCTCTCTCGCTCTCTCCTCTATCTCTCTCTCTCCTCTCTTTCTCTCTCTCTCTCTCTCTCTCCTCTCTCTCGCTCTCTCTCTCCTCTCTCTCTCCTCTCTCTCTCTCTCTCCCCTCTCTCTCTCCCCCCTCTCTCTCTCTCTCTCTCTCTCTCTCCTCGCTCTCTCTCTCTCTCCTCTGTCTATCTCTCTCTCTCCTCGCTCTCTCTCTCCTCTCTCTCTCTCTCCTCTATCTCTCTCTCTCCTCTCTCGCGCTCTCTCCTCTCTCTCTCTCGCTCTCCTCTCTCTATCTCTCTCTCCTCTCCCTCACTCTCTCTCCTCTCTCTCGCTCTCTCTCTCTCTCCCCTCTCTCTCTCTCTCTCTATCTCTCTCTCCCCTCTCTCTCTCTCTCTCTCTCTCTCTCATTTGTCTCTTTGTTTTAGCTTATCTCTGAGGTCACAGGTGGTATGGTAGTGTTGGCCCCAGGCTCACACACACGTCACTTACTGTCAACAAAGACATAGTTTTTGTGTGTGTGTTTGGCTACATGACTATGTTTGTGACCGTGTGTGTGTGTAACCGTGTTTTGTTTTTACCTGTGGGTATGACAGAGTGACAAGGTCATGAATATGGTGTGTGTTTAGCCAACAGCATGTTCACGTCAGTGTAGGAGACTGCTGTTTAACCTCAATGGCACCGCATGCTGTGTGGTTCTGCTTTGCCTCCATCCCTCATTGTCCCCAAACACACACATACAGCGCCGTGGACGTAAGACTACATGCAATCTCCTGACTCAGCTTAGCGCCACACAGCCATGGAACGACCCTCAACAGGACAGGAGTCAGGGATAGTCATACCATGGTTAACCACAGTAGAGCAGGCTAGCCTTGTAGTGGTGTGTGGTGTGACAGCGTGGTTGTGTGTGTGTGTGTGTGTGTGTGTGCGTTCGTGTGTTTGTGCGTGCGTTTGTGTGTGTGTGTGTGTGTGATTTAGTTCCATGTTAGCGGCAGAGCTTTCCAAGCTAGCCTTGTAGTGGTGGGTGGTGTGACAGCGTCAAAACTGTTTCCCCTTTGTGATGTTGTACACACACACACACACACTCACTCCTCTCTGACGGATGTGTGTGACGATGTCACAACACACACAGCAGTAAGAAGGAGGGGGAACAACGTCAGAATACACACGCCACAGGGACAGACGCTATCTCTCTCTGTCTCTCTCTGTCTGTCTGAGTTCTGTTCCCTCCATAGCGGCTCCAGTGACTGGACACTGGGGACAACAGTTGCCTGTTTCCCATCCCTCCCCTGGGATCACAGCCCAGTTGTGGCAACTCCAGCTGGCCCGGATGTGGAACCAGACATGCACGCAACACAGCCCTGACCACGGCCCAGTGACATCACAGCCCATACCAACATGCACGTGTGTACGCATCACAGCCCCTGCCCAGCACACACACACTCTAGTTCTGACATCACAGGCAGGTGACGGACACACGGAGATGATGTCTCAATTGTAGTTCTCAGGGCTGAGGCATTGTGGGTAGCAATGGGAATCTCATGGAGTTTTTCCATAACAACTCGACACACACAGGCACACAGGAAGACTGGAGCTCTACTTACACACATTGAGATGGACAGACAGACAAATGGAGAGACAGACAGACAGACAGACAAACAGGGAGACAGACAGACAGACAGACAGACAGACAGACAAATGGAGAGACAGACAGACGTGGCAACAGCTATGAGTTTGAGACAGGGTGAGTCCTCTCCCTCAACTATTGTGTGTGTGTGTGTGCGGGCGTGTGTGTGGTGTGACTCTCGGGCTGTGTTCCTTACTCCAGTGTTCCAGTGCAGTGTTTATCCGTGTAGCAGATGCATATTTCATGTTCCTGGGAGAGAACAGCGCGAGGCCAGGATCCTGGTTCCGGGAGCATGCACGGATAATCCCAGCTCTGTCGCTACGATGCTCCGCACGCTGCAACGATTTTCCACAATGAGGAACACGGAGCATAGGAACACCAGGGGGGGAGGGGGTCGAGGAGGATGAGGAAGAGGTGGAAGAAGAAGACAGAGTTGTTGTTAGCTCCAGGGCTGACCTGTGTGTCTGAGAGATGAACAGGCAAGTAGAGGCTATGTCTGACAGCATGTTTCTGTCTGCCATCTGATCAGTCAAGTGTACAAGTAGTTTGCTAAAAGCTGGAGTGTGCAGATTGTTTGGCTGTGTGTGAGTGTGTGTAAAGCAGTGATCTGATAGCTGGTGTGTGTGTGTTGATGTGTAAGTGTGTGTAAAGCTGGCTGGTTTTCTCATCATGCTGAGATGGGATTCAGACAGATCTCCAGACGCAGCACCATGCCAGCTCAAACCCCCAGGAGGTCAGTACCCCTCTCCCCAAACCCCCTACCCCTTCTCCCCCTACCCCTCTCCCCGAGCACCCTACCCCCTCTCTCCCCAGCAGGGCTGCCCCGGAGAGGTGACAGAGAAACGGAATGTGTTTTCACCCGTTCCCTCCATCTCTTTCCATCTCGCTTTCTCTCCCTCTCTCCCAAGCCGTCTGCTATCCCCGGCATCCCAACGCTCCCATTTCAACATTCCCAACACAGTCGTCACCGCTCACACTACACCCCAGCTACTTGCCTCTATGAAAGTTCCCAGAACATTTTGTTAGGTCACTACAAAAGTTCTAATAACACAAAAACTGTTCAGTCATGCTATTGATTATAGAATGTTTGTATAAAACATTCACCTGATGTTACAAGAACGTTCCTAGAACACATTTGATCTGTTCTTTAAAGGTTTCCGGAATGTTTCAGGTTGTGTTTCTGGTGGGAACATTGTGGGGATATCACAAAAGACAGGTTCCCAAAACACAAAAACTGGTTCCCAGAGCAACTTACAGTATATCTGAGCCTCAATTTGACAGTTTATTTAAAATACATATGGTTAAAGAATATGTGGGATTGAACCTGAAATCTTCAGATCTGCAGCCAGATCTTGCAGGGTTTTTTCAGTCTAATATGGTCAATCAGGACACCGAACACTATTTCTGAGTTATTAAAATGTTCCAATCCTCTTCATATGCTGTGCACTTGTAACATTGTGTTTTATCATTTTCTCTTTGCCATTGCGCTTCTTTTTTGTGTGACCATTTTAACTGAAAACAAGCACAGTAAGGTACTTAATTGTTACCCAGAAATTATTTGATATTGAGCTAAAAACTGCTGATTTTGGACCTTTAAATCAATAAAAGATTATTGCATTGAACCAGAATTTGTTTTTGTATATTTATTATGTATCATAATTTTTCAGAATGGGTATTGCATGCAATTGTATGTGTTTTGATTGAAATTGAGAAAAGGTACAAATGTTTTCTTATTTAGTTTGAAGGTTCTGAGCCTGTATTTAAGAAGCATATGAATGCACAAGAATATAAGTTATTTAAAATAAGCTCTTTGAACATCATTTTACATTTACATTTTAGTCATTTAGCAGACGCTCTTATCCAGAGCGACTTACAGTTAGTGAATACATATTTTCAACATGTGATGAAGAAAGAAAATGATCAAACATAGTGTTACAAGTACACAGCATATGGAGAGGATTGACTTGTGTTCTGTGTCCTGATTGGTTATATTAGAAGAAGAAAAAACACAATACTCCAGCTGTCCCTTGGTGTCGCAGAGGGTTACTGATCTGGCTGCAGAGCTGAAAACTGCTGATTGAATCCCACATATTCTTTAACCATGTTTCTTTTGAAAAAACAGTGAAATTAGGGGACAGATATAATCTACTAAAAGAGAGGAAGTCTTTATTTCGTCCAGATTTATAAATCCAGTCAGAAATGCTTTAGACTAACTGTGAAAAATAAAAGGTGTAAAAATTGACTGTTCAACTTTAAAAAGCGCACCCGATATAATTCCTAATTTGAGTCGCTTGATATGGTCCCCCCGTGTTATATTATTTTTCATGATCTGAAAAGCAAAAGTGATCCTAGATCAGCACTCTTGGATACCTTGTAAATATGGGCCCAGAAGTACGCAGCATATAAAGAGGATGGTTGACGTCAGTGGAGGCTGGTGGGAGGAGCTATAGGAGGACGGGCTCATTGTAATGGCTGGAATGGAATTAATGGAACGGAGTCAAACATGCGGTTTCCATATCTTTGATGTGTATGATACCGTTCCATTTACTCCATTCCATCCATTACAATTAGCCTGTCCTCCTATAGCTCCTCCCACCAGCATCCACTGGTTGAGGTGATGGTGAATAACCCAGTTACCAGTATTTTTCTGGGTTACTTATGTCTCAGAAGGCTAAAAGGGAAGCATGGAATTCCTGATTGACCGTACTGCTATGGCTATATACCGAAAAAAATAAGCTGTAAGAGAGCTTCCCTGGTGACACAGAGAATAAAAGACCTTGTCTTGGGAACCAAAGATTACAGGTTCAAACCCCTCATGTGCAGACTGTGAACATATGAAGTACAAAAAAATCATGGTTGAGTTTGTATGATTAAATACTGTTCAAATATCCTATGAATGAAACAAGGTGCACATTACCAAGTGTAAAAAATATAGTTGTGTTTAACTAAAATGCCATGTGTCTCTATATCACCTGCTAATTGCCATTAAATCTGGAGAGGAACGTAATGGGGATGTACTCCAATCTGCTGTAGCCCTTTCCTGCAGTCAATGACCAAAAGGCTGGAATTTTATTAATAAAAACTATTTATGAAATCCCGACGAAAATCTGGTGTTACTATGTCAAATTTTTGTTGTTATATTTCAATCTCCTGTGATGTATATCAAGTGCAATATTGGGATGCAAACTCAATTTTTTTTGTTTCAAAGTATATTTGTTTAAGACTACCAATAATCACTCTGTGTGACCCTGATTTAGCCCACTGCAGTAATTAAGGAGCTACAAATGTTCATGCTGAGAATGTTGTGATAATATTAGGTCAAACTTAAATCTAAATGTTCTTCAAGTATTCTGAGGACTTCCAAGACAAGGTAAAATGTATATTGCATGAACATCAATGAAATATTATGTTGAACCTCCATTGTTTTTGCTATGAATGTCATAAAAACTGACTTATTTGGAAATTGTGCAACATTGTGGGAATGTTCTCTGCAACCTATGTGAAAATCATTGTTTAATCATCCGCACAACTTGACAGTTTTTTGTGTTTTGTGATGTCCCCACATTGGTCCCACCAGATTGTTCCCACAACCTAATGAAACATTCTGGGAACCTTAAAGAACAGACAAAATGTGTTCTGGGAACGTTCTTGCAACATCAGGTGAATGTTTTATACAAACCTTGTATAATCATCAGCACCACTGGACAGTTTTTGTGTTATGAGAACATTTGCTGCAACCTAACGAATGTTCTAGAAGCTTTCACAGAACCAATTTTGGTTTGCTGGGAAAACATTACTGGTACATTGTATTATTACACTACCTGGAAACCTAATGAGAACTTTTGGGGAATGTTCTGTAGTGGTTGTTACAGATGTTGAGCACCACATTCCAATGATATTTCAGTAAAAATAAAAAAATTTATGAAATTCTTTGACTGTTTTTGGAATATTATCATCCTAATGTTAGATAAAACTAAAACGTAATGGGAATCTTAGCTAATGTTCTGGGAATGTTCCCGGTTTGCTGGGTATGTTCCACACTGAATTAATGTTACTGGTACATTATAAAACAATGCCATCAATAAAACTCATGTCAGTGATGTTGAACTGCCACAAGACACAGTGGCTGTCCTCCTAACCGCGTCCCCAGGCCAACCTGATGGATCTCATCCAACTATTATCAACTACAAAGACCTTACACTGAGAAACAAAGAGTACATTCTGTGGAAAACAGATACTGAGTCCCATTAGAATTTCAAACAAAATTGAAAACAAAAGAGTGAGTTACGTGCTCTCTGTCTCAGTGTAAGGTTTTTGTAGTTGATAATAAAAATAATATCCAGCAGGTTGGTCTCATAAAATGTCAACACGTTCATCAGTCTTCCAAAAATGACAGTAATAATATGCTGTAGAACATGACAATGAACATCCAACCAGCCTGGAGCAACCCTGTCTAACCCTGTCTAACAGTAGTGGAAAAGCACTTCACTGCTAGAGATGGAGGAAAGGAAAGACAAGGGGAGAGAAAATCAAGAGAGAAAGAGGGAGAGAGGAGGAGAGGTGGATGGATGGAGGGATAGAAGGACAGTGCCAGAGGAGGACAGGTTATATCAGTGCTGGTTGAATCTCAGCATTGATCTCATGAATAATAGAGTCTCAGTCGTGTTGTGATGTTATGAGAAGTGACATCTACCCCAAACTACCAATCCCCTACACACACACACACACAAATGCATGAGTGCGTGTGTGTGTGTGTGTGTGTGTTCTTAACCACAGGCAACTTAACTCAAACCTACACACACACAAACTTCCTGGTTCATCAAAGTAAACACGCTGTTTAAAAATCAAACATTTAAAAGACGATCCTATGCTCTGTGTTCCTGTTTAGTCAAAACAAAGTTATTTCTGTTGGACAGCAAATCACAGAGAAGCACAGCAACTAACATATGAATATGCAACAGGGTCATTCATTTATAATGAGCTGCCTGCTAAACAGAAGAGTTCCTCTGTTTCCCTCTGTTTCATAGCCTCTCAATAATACATACACAGAGACAAGTGTGTGTACTGTATGTGTGTCCACTACTCACAGAATCACAGCAAACTGTTCAGTCTCTCTCTCTCTCTCTCTCTCTCTCTCTCTCTCTCTCTCTCTCTCTCTCTCTCTCTCTCCATTCATCAATCATTCACTGTGACAAATCTCAGAGAGAGAAATCTGCAAGTCAGCACTTTTCTCCCCCTGCAGTCACTCTCTCACTTGTTTGTTTTACTCCTTTATTTATTCATTCATTTATTCATGTCTGAGTTTGTAGGGAGCAGCGAGAGAAAACAGATGACGAGAAAACAGGCGAGGCTTCTCCTCCACCCTGCTCACCTTTCCTCACCCCACTTCACTCCCAAACTAATGATCAGACTTGACTGTCAGTTAGTTCCTTGTCAGTGTTGGTGTTTGGGGTACGGCAGGATGCCTTACATGGGTGAGAACGTGTATGGGTCCTAAGAGCTACAGTGAGGGAAAAAAGTATTTGATCCCCTGCTGATTTTGTACGTTTGCCCACTGACAAAGACATGATCAGTCTATAATTTTAATGGTAGGTTTATTTGAACAGTGAGAGACAGAATAACAACAACAAAATCCAGAAAAAATCATGTCAAAAATGTTATGAATTGATTTGTATTTTAATGAGGGAAATAAGTATTTGACCCCTCTGCAAAACATGACTTAGCACTTGGTGCCAAAACCCTTGTTGGCAAACACAGAGGTCAGACGTTTCTTGTAGTTGGCCACCAGGTTTGCACACATCTCAGGAGGGATTCTGTCCCATTCCTCTTTGCAGATCTTCTCCAAGTCATTAAGGTTTTCAAGGCTGACGTTTGGCAACTCGAACCTTCATCTCCCTCCACAGATTTTCTATGGGATTAAGGTCTGGAGACTGGCTAGGCCACTCCAGGACCTTAATGTGCTTCTTCTTGAGCAACTCCTTTGTGGCCTTGGCCGTGTGTTTTGGGTAATTGTCATGCTGGAATATATATATATATATTTTTTTTTTTGTCATTTAGCAGACGCTCTTATCCAGAGCAACTTACAGGAGCAATTAGGGTTAAGTGCCTTGCTCAAGGGCACATCGACAGATTTTTCACCTAGTCGGCTCGGGGATTAGAACCAGCGACCTTTTGGTTACTGGCACAACGCTCTTAACCACTAAGCTACCAAGCGAGTTGAGTTGATGCCAAAGAGCTCGATTTTGGTCTCATCTGACCACAACACTTTCACCCAGTTCTCCTCTGAATCATTCAGATGTTCATTGGCAAACTTCAGACGGGCCTGTATATGTGCTTTCTTGAGCAGGGGGACCTTGCGGGCGCTGCAGGATTTCAGTCCTTCACAGCGTAGTGTGTTACCAATTGTTTTCTTGGTGACTATGGTCCCAGCTGCCTTGAGATCATTGACAAGATCCTCCCGTGTAGTTCTGGGCTGATTCCTCACCGTTCTCATGATCATTGCAACTCCACGAGGTGAGATCTTGCATGGAGCCCCAGGCCGAGGGAGATTGACAGTTATTTTGTGTTTCTTCCATTTGCGAATAATCGCACCAACTGTTGTCACCTTCTCACCAAGCTGCTTGGCGATGTACAAGACGTACATCCCCATGTCTTGTAGCCCATTCCAGCCTTGTGTAGGTCT
This sequence comes from Coregonus lavaretus, assembly GCF_964263955.1. Classification (NCBI taxonomy): domain Eukaryota; kingdom Metazoa; phylum Chordata; class Actinopteri; order Salmoniformes; family Salmonidae; genus Coregonus; species Coregonus lavaretus. Next base: position 8,732 of record NW_028156395.1, read on the forward strand.
ACAATCTTGTCCCTGACATCCTTGGAGAGCTCTTTGGTCTTGGCCATGGTGGAGAGTTTGGAATCTGATTGATTGATTGCTTCTGTGGACAGGTGTCTTTTATACAGGTAACAAACTGAGATTAGGAGCACTCCCTTTAAGAGTGTGCTCCTAATCTCAGCTCGTTACCTGTATAAAAGACACCTGGGAGCCAGAAATCTTTCTGATTGAGAGGGGGTCAAATACTTATTTCCCTCATTAAAATGCAAATCAATTTATAACATTTTTGACATGCGTTTTTCAGGATTTTTTTGTTGTTCTTCTGTCTCTCACTGTTCAAATAAACCTACCATTAAAATTATAGACTGATCATTTCTTTGTCAGTGGGAAAACATACAAAATCAGCAGGGGATCAAATACTTTTTTCCCTCACTCTATTTGAGCAGAGAGCACAAGGCTTAAGGCCATTGGACAAAGATTCTTGGAGGACCAAGATGTCATTACCAGACCACACCCACACACACGCACACACCTGCACACAGGCACGTGGGCACGTGTGCGAACCAGACCTGAGTACATGTGTATAAGTATTGGCATGTATTTGATTTGTTATTTAAATACTAATTGCTGTGTATTTTAGTATTTTCAAATAATGTGTCTCAAATCAACTACTTACAGTTGTATTTAGTATTTTCAAATAATTTCCTATAAATAGCCTACCATTTCTAATACCTATTTCGAATACTTTTTTTCAAATACCAGGGTTAAATGCATGGGATTGTATTTCAGTCAGTGTGTTTGAGTATTTTCAAATACATGCCAATACTTTCCAAGTATATTTCCAAATACATTCCAATATTCAACTGCTTGTCTTTTCAAATAAAAAATAACGGAATACTTACTTCGAAATGTACAGTTGAAGTCGGAAGTTTACATACACCTTAGCCAAATACATTTAAACTCTGTTTTTCACAATTCCTGACATTTAATCCTAGTAAAAATTCCCTGTTTTAGGTCAGTTAGGATCATCACTTTATTTTAAGAATGTGAAATGTCAGAATAATAGTAGAGAAAATGATTTATTTAAGCTTTTATTTATTTCATCACATTCCCAGTGGGTCAGAAGTTTACATACACTCAATTAGTATTTGGTAGCGTTGCCTTTAAATTGTTTAACTTGGGTCAAACGTTTCGGGTAGCCTTCCACAAGCTTCCCACAATAAGTTGGGTGAATTTTGGCCCATTCCTCCTGACAGAGCTGGTGTAACTGAGTCAGGTTTGTAGGCCTCCTTGCTCGCACACGCTTTTTCAGTTCTGCCCACACATTTTCTATAGGATTGAGGTCAGGGCTTTGTGATGGCCACTCCAATACCTTGACTTTGTTGTCCTTAAGCCATTTTGCCACAACTTTGGAAGTATGCTTGGGGTCGTTGTCCATTTGGAAGACCCATTTGCGACCAAGCTTTAACTTCCTGACTGATGTCTTGAGATGTTGCTTCAATATATCCACATAATTTTCCTTCCTCATGATGCCATCTATTTAGTGAAGTGCACCAGTCCCTCCTGCAGCAAAGCACCCCCACAGCATGATGCTGCCACCCCCGTGCTTCACGGTTGGAATGGTGTTCTTTGGCTTGCAAGCCGTCCCTTTTTCCTCCAAACATAACGATGGTCATTATGGCCAAACAGTTCTATTTTTGTTTCATCAGACCAGAGGACATTTCTTCAAAAAGTACGATCTTTGTCCCCATGTGCAGTTGCAAACCGTAGTCTGGCTTTTTTGGGCGGTTTTGGAGCAGTGGCTTATTCCTTGCTGAGCGGCCTTTCAGGTTATGTCGATATAGGACTCGTTTTACTGTGGATATAGATACTTTTGTACCGGTTTCCTCCAGCATCTTCACAAGGTCCTTTGCTGCTGTTCTGGGATTTATTTGCACTTTTCGCACCAAAGTACGTTCATCTCTAGGAGACAGAACGCGTCTCCTTCCTGAGCGGTATGACGGCTGCGTGGTCCCATGGTGTTTATACTTGAGTACTATTGTTTGTACAGATGAACGTGATACCTTCAGGCATTTGGAAATTGCTCCCAAGGATGAACCAGACTTGTGGAGGTATACAACCTTTTTTTTTGAAGTCTTGGCTGATTTCTTTTGATTTTCCCATAATGTCAAGCAAAGAGGCACTGAGTTTGAAGGTAGGCCTTGAAATACATCCACAGGTACACCTCCAATTGACTCAAATGATGTCAATTAGCCTATCAGAAGCTTCTAACACCATTACATAATTTTCTGGAATTTTCCAAGCTGTTTAAAGGCACAGTCAACTTAATGTATGTAAACTTCTGACCCATTGGAATTTTGATACAGTGAATTATAAGGGAAATAATCTGCCTGCAAACAATTGTTGGAAAAATTACTTTTGTCATGCACAAAGTAGATGTCCTAACCGACTTGCCAAAACTATAGTTTGTTAACAAGACATTTGGGGAGTGGTTGAAAAACAAGCTTTAATGACTCCAACCTAAGTGTATGTAAACTTCCGACTTCAACTGTATATCAAAGCAGACACACACACACACACACACAAATCAGCTCAATATAGGCAAATCTACTGCTAGCTATTTGTCTGGGAGAGGAGGTTGTGAAAAACCACTGGAGGATGTGTGTGGTATGGTAATGTCTGCATCACTGTTATCTGTGGGTCACACACAGCTAAACTCTGCTGCTGCAGGCTGAAACACAGGTTGGATCACTACCCTCTTAGAAAAAAGGGTTCCAAAAGGGTTCTTCGGCTGTCCCCATAGGAGAACCCTTTTTGGTTCCAGGTAGAATCCTTTTGGTTGGCTATAGAGTGCACGTCAGAAGCCATATGTATGAAACGTCTCAGAGTAGGAGTGTTGATTTAGGATCAGTTTTGCCTTTTAGATCACAATAAATAAGATATCATGGACAGGGGGGACCTGGTCCTAGATCAGCGCTCCTATTTTGAGACGCTTCATACATACGGACCCTGGTATTCAAGTGCACTGAGGAACTCAGAGAACTGCAGTGTTCAGACTAGGAGGCAGCAACAACTGACTGACTGGGGGGGGGGGGGGGGGGGAGAGAGAGAGAGAGAGAGAGAGAGAGAGAGCGAGAGAGCGAGAGAGCGAGAGAGCGAGAGAGAGAGAGAGAGAGAGAGAGAGAGAGAGAGAGAGAGAGAGAGAGAGAGAGAGAGAGAGAGAGAGAGAGAGAGAAGAAAAAAAAAACCAAACCCTGTCTAACCCTGGATAAACCCTTAGTAAACCCAGTCTAACCCTGGATAAACCCTGTCTAACCCAGTCTAACCCTGGATAATCCCTGTCTAACCCAGTCTAACCCCGGATAAACCCTGTTTAACCCAGTCTAATCCTGGATAATCCCTGTCTAACCCTGTCTAACCCAGTCTAACCTTGGATAAACCCTGTCTAACCCTGGATAAACCCTGTCTAACCCAGTCTAAACCTAGATAATCCCTGTCTAACCCAGTCTAACCCTGGATAAACCCTGTATAAACCCAGTCTAACCCTGGATAAACCCTGTCTAACCCAGTCTAACCCTTGATAAACCCTGTTTAACTCAGTCTAATCCTGGATAATCCCTGTCTAACCCTGGATAAACCCTGTCTAACCCAGTCTAAGCCTGGATAATCCCTGTCTAACTCAGTTTTACCCTGGATAAACCCTGTCTAACCCTGGATAAACCCTGTCTAACACAGTCTAACAGCAGTGGCATAGCACTGGGTGTGAGAATCACAATAACTGTAAGACACACCTGGATTTAGAACAAGTGTAGTTGTCCTTGATCTAAGGTCACATTTGCACCTCCTGTGTGTGTGTGAGTGTGTGTGTGTGTGTTTATGGACACTGAGTGTACAAAACATTAAGAACACCTTCCTATTATTGAGTTGCACCCCTTTTGCCCTCAGAACAGCCTCAATTTGTCAGGACATGGACTCTACAAGGTGTCGAAAGTGTTCCACAGTGATGCTGGCCCATGTTGACTCCAATATTTCCCACAGTTGTGTCAAGTTGGCTGGATGTCCTTTGGGTGGTGGACCCAGCAGCGTTGCAGTTTTTGACACAAACCGGTAGGCCTGGCACCTACTACCATACCCTGGTCAAAGGCAATTAATAAATAATAATAATAATTAAATTAAATATTTTGTCTTGCCCATTCACCCTCTGAATGACACATATACACAATCCATGTCTTAATTGTCTCAAGGCTTAATAATCCTTCTTTAACCTGTCTACTCCCCTTCATCTACACTGATTGAGGTGGATTTAACAAATTACATCAATAAGGGATCATAGCTTTCACCTGGATTCACCTGGTCAGTCTATGTCATGGACAGAGCAGGGGTCCTTAATGTTTTGTCCACTCAGTGTATGTGCGCTACGTGCCTGCCCACTGCCTCTGACATCATAGCAGCACGAGAGGGACCCCCTTAACCTCCCCCTCCCCCTCCTCGGTGTTCTCTGTGTAAAGCGTAACTGTTGTCTCTCACTCTGAGGGACTCCACTTGACTTCCTCTCCTTGCCTCATCATCACTCCACTCACAAGGAGTGGAAAATACAGTCCCTAAATATATCCCTCTCTCATACACACACACACACACAGGCCCGGCCAACTGCTTTAATATTAGAAAGCACAAGACTGACACCTGAGCCACTCAGCAGAGAACGATGTCACCCTCCTCCCCCTCCTCCCCCCTCCTCCCACCGCCCTGCCAGGGGGATCTAATTTGGGACCCAGGGCCGGGTGTCCCTGAGGGTACGGTCTGATCCGCCTGCCGGCTGGGAGAAGGGGGAGAGAGAGGGAGGGGGAGAGAGGGACACACGCCTGTGACATCACAGTCCAGTTGGTGTGCATGCCAGCCCCAGTCACACGGGGCATCACCGGGAGGGACATTTTACCATACTACTGCTGGGAGGGACATGTTACCATACTACTGCTGGGAGGGACATGTTACCATACTACTGCTGGGAGGGACATGTTACCATACTACTGCTGGGAGGGACATGTTACCATACTACTGCTGGGAGGGACATGTTACCATACTACTGCTGGGAGGGACATGTTACCATATTACTGCTGGGAGAGACATGTTACCATATTACTGCTGGGAGGGACATGTTACCATACTACTGCTGGGAGGGACATGTTACCATATTACTGCTGCGGGGGACATGTTACCATATTACTGCTGGGAGGGACATGTTACCATATTACTGCTGCGGGGGACATGTTACCATATTACTGCTGGGAGGGACATGTTACCATACTACTGCTGGGAGGGACATGTTACCATACTACTGCTGGGAGGGACATGTTACCATATTACTGCTGCGGGAGACATGTTACCATATTACTGCTGGGAGGGACATGTTACCATACTACTGCTGGGAGGGACATGTTACCATATTACTGCTGGGAGGGACATGTTACCATACTGCTGCTGGGAGGGACATGTTACCATATTACTGCTGGGAGGGACATGTTACCATATTACTGCTGGGAGGGACATGTTACCATACTATTGCTGGGAGGGACATGTTACCATACTATTGCTGGGAGGGACATGTTACCATACCACTGCTGGGAGGGACATGTTACCATACTACTGCTGGGAGGGACATGTTACCATATTACTGCTGGGAGGGACATGTTACCATATTACTGCTGGGAGGGACATGTTACCATACTACTGCTGGGAGGGACATGTTACCATACTACTGCTGCTGGATACATGTTACCATATTACTGCTGGGAGGGACATGTTACCATATTACTGCTGCGGGAGACATGTTACCATATTACTGCTGGGAGGGACATGTTACCATATTACTGCTGGGAGGGACATGTTACCATATTACTGCTGCTGGATACATGTTACCATATTACTGCTGGGAGGGACATGTTACCATATTACTGCTGCTGGATACATGTTACCATATTACTACTGCTGGGAGGGACATGTTACCATATTACTGCTGCGGGAGACATGTTACCATATTACTGCTGGGAGGGACATGTTACCATATTATTGCTGGGGGGGACATGTTACCATACTACTGCTGGGAGGGACATGTTACCATATTACTGCTGGGAGGGACATGTTACCATATTACTGCTGCGGGAGACATGTTACCATATTACTGCTGGGAGGGACATGTTACCATACTACTGCTGGGAGGGACATGTTACCATATTACTGCTGGGAGGGACATGTTACCATACTACTGCTGGGAGGGACATGTTACCATATTACTGCTGGGAGGGACATGTTACCATATTACTGCTGGGAGGGACATGTTACCATATTACTGCTGGGAGGGACATGTTACCATACTGCTGCTGGGAGGGACATGTTACCATATTACTGCTGGGAGGGACCTGTTACCATACTGCTGCTGGGAGGGACATGTTACCATATTACTGCTGGGAGGGACCTGTTACCATATTACTGCTGGGAGGGACATGTTACCATATTACTGCTGGGAGGGACATGTTACCATATTACTGCTGGGAGGGACATGTTACCATACTGCTGCTGGGAGGGACATGTTACCATATTACTGCTGGGAGGGACATGTTACCATATTACTGCTGGGGGGGACCTGTTACCATATTTCTGCTGGGAGGGACATGTTACCATATTACTGCTGGGGGGGACCTGTTACCATATTACTGCTGGGAGGGACATGTTACCATACTACTGCTGGGAGGGACATGTTACCATACTACTGCTGGGAGGGACATGTTACCATATTACTGCTGGGAGGGACATGTTACCATACTACTGCTGGGAGGGACATGTTACCATATTACTGCTGCGGGAGACATGCTACCATACTACTGCTGGGAGGGACATGTTACCATATTACTGCTGGGAGGGACATGTTACCATACTGCTGCTGGGAGGGACATGTTACCATATTACTGCTGGGAGGGACATGTTACCATATTACTGCTGGGGGGGACCTGTTACCATATTACTGCTAGGAGGGACATGTTACCATATTACTGCTGGGGGGGACCTGTTACCATATTACTGCTGGGAGGGACATGTTACCATACTACTGCTGGGAGGGACATGTTACCATACTACTGCTGGGAGGGACATGTTACCATATTACTGCTGGGAGGGACATGTTACCATACTACTGCTGGTAGGGACATGTTACCATACTACTGCTGGGAGGGACATGTTACCATACTACTGCTGGGAGGGACATGTTACCATACTACTGCTGGGAGGGACATGTTACCATACTACTGCTGTGAGGGACATGTTACCATATTACTGCTGCGGGAGACATGTTACCATACTACTGCTGGGAGGGACATGTTACCATACTACTGCTGGGAGGGACATGTTACCATATTACTGCTGGGAGGGACATGTTACCATATTACTGCTGGGAGGGACATGTTACCATATTACTGCTGGGAGGGACAAAACAATCACTTAGGACACAACAATAACTGACTATAAATAGATTTAAAATTAATATAGAGAATTAAATATAGAAAATCCATTGGCAATACAAAGTGTGAACTTATTGGAGGACTCTTACCAAAGTACTGACACACAGACAAATTCAAATACTGTACATGTTTAGCATGAGCAGCTAAAACCTGACTGAGGCTTGGATTCAATCTGTAGCGCCCAATGATGTAGTGGTAAAAAATAGGTGTGTAAACTCTGAACGGCAGTCGCGGTGAAAAAAGTAATGCTCCCTATACTTTCAATGCCTTTTTCTGCAAAAGGTGGGTAGACTGCCGTGCAAAAAAAAAGTAGGTAAGCTGCATTGATTTGCGTTTACCCTCCACTACACCACTGGTAGCACTGAAAATCAGCGTTGTATTTGTTGTATTGAAATTTAAAGGCAACGGCTCCGCGTTCACAGAGACTGCATTCACGGAAAAAGCTGCATATGTCGGCTCAATCAAAAATTCCCTTTAAATTAAAACCGTGCTACAACGCTGATCTTCGGCGCTACAGATTAAATCCAGCCTTGAGTCTGCCATGAGACAACAAATCAACCCATGAGAAGACAGGAAGGAATAACAAGACCAATAGTCATTGGCAATCACCGGTGTGGTTCAGGTGGCAGTCTTGTGTTGTCTAATATTAAAGCAGTTACAGTTGAAGTCGGAAGTTTACATACACTTAGGTTGTAGTCATTAAAACTCATTTTTCAACCACTCCACAAATTTCTTGTTAACAAACTATCGTTTTGGCAAGTCGGTTAGGACATGTACTTTGTGCATGACACAAGTAATTTTTCCAACTATTGTTTGCAGACAGATTATTTCACTTATAATTCAGTCAATTGGAGGTGTACCTGTGGATGTATTTCAAGGCCTACCTTCAAACTCAGTGCCTCTTTGTTTGACATCATGGGAAAATCAAAAGAAATCAGCCAAGACCTCAGAAAAAAATTGTAGACCTCCACAAGTCTGGTTCATCCTTGGGAGCAATTTCCAAACGCCTGAAGGTACCACCTTCATCTGTACAAACAATAGCATGCAAGTATAAACACCATGGGACCACGCAGCCGTCATACCGCTCAGGAAGGAGACGCGTTCTGTCTCCTAGAGATACGTACTTTGGTGCGAAAAGTGCAAATCAATACCAGAACAACAGCAAAGGACCTTGTGAAGATGCTGGAGGAAACCGGTACAAAAGTATCTATATCCACAGTAAAACGAGTCCTATATCGACATAACCTGAAAGGCCGCTCAGCAAGGAAGAAGCCACTGCTCCAAAACCGCCATAAAAAAGCCAGACTATGGTTTGCAACTACACATGGGGACAAAGATTGTACTTTGAAACAAAAATAGAACTGTTTGGCCATAATGACCATCGTTATGTTTGGAGGAAAAAGGGGGTTGCTTGCAAGCTGAAGAAAACCATACCAAACCGTGAAGCACGGGGGTGGCAGCATCATGCTGTGGGGGTGCTTTGCTGCAGGAGGGACTGGTGCACTTCACTAAATAGATGGCATCATGAGGAAGGAAAATTATGTGGATATATTGAAGCAACATCTCAAGACATCAGTCAGGAAGTTAAAGCTTGGTCGCAAATGGTCTTCCAAATGGACAATGACCCCAAGCATCCTTCCAAAGTTGTGGCAAAATGGCTTAAGGACAACAAAGTCAAGGTATTGGAGTGGCAATCACAAAGCCCTGACCTCAATCCTATAGAAAATGTGTGGGCAGGACTGAAAAAGCGTGTGTGAGCAAGGAGGCCTACAAACCTGACTCAGTTACACCAGCTCTGTCTGGAGGAATGGGCCAAAATTCACCCAACTTATTGTGGGAAACTTGTGGAAGGTTACCCGAAACGTTTGACCCAAGTTAAACAATTTAAAGGCAATGCTACCAAATACTATTTGAGTGTATGTAAACTTCTGACCCACTAGGAATGTGAGGAATGAAATAAAAGCTGAAATAAATCATTCTCTCTACTATTATTCTGACATTTCACATTCTTAAAATAAAGTGGTGATCCTAACTGACCTAAGACAGAGAATTTTTAAATGTCAGAATTGTGAAAAACCTAGTTTAAATGTATTTGGCTAAGGTGTTTGTAAACTTCTGACTTCTACTGTATATAAAGCAGAAATAAAAGCCATAAACAGTGTGCTGATCTGGTCTGGTATCATTCTCAGAAAGCTAAGTGTGTGTGCTCTCAGAAAGCTGAGTGTGTGTATGTGTGTGTTTTTTGCCAGCTGGATGCTCCTCATACTGCTGGTGTTTTCTGGACCCTCCTGCAGACAGGAATAACACAAACACACTCTGAGAGCAGAGCGGGCCAAAGCTGAGTCTGCATCTCACACTGCTCCCTGAGAACAGGAGGGGACCGGATCAGGACGTGGGGTTCTCACACACACACACACTCTGCACCCACACTGACCATATCTACATGACTGTGACCCCAGGGCCAGGGCCAGGGCCAGGGCCAGGGCCAGGGCCAGGGCCAGCCATATTATTTTACAGTAAACAACTCAAACAGGCCACATACCAGACACATATCCTCTCTGGATACAATACCTTACCTTACACTACACACACTAGGAGAGGAGACCTGACACCTGTTTGAGAGAGACTACTAAGAGACTACTGACTGACTGATTTACTGACTACAGACTGACTGATTGACTGACTACTGACTGACTGATTGACTGACTGACTGATTGACTGATTGACTGACTACAGACTGACTGACTACAGACTGACTGACTGACTACTGACTGACTGACTGACTGATTGACTGACTACTGAATGACTGACTGATTGACTAACTACTGAATGACTGACTGACTGACTGATTGACTGACTGACTGATTGACTGACTGATTGACTGACTGACTACTTACTGACTGACTGACTGACTGACTGACTGACTGACTGACTGATTGACCAACCGCCTGAATGAACAACCCACTCTTCTACAATGCTTTAACTATCTATCTGTCTCTCTATATCTCTCTCTCTCATGTCCTTGAGGAGTCTGTTGATCAGAGTGCTGAATCAATAGCAGCCAGCCAGCCGCCTCTCCATTCCACGCTTTACCAACCATATGATCCCTTAATACACGCACGCACGCACACACACACACACACTCACACACACACACACACACAGAGGGTTAGTGGCACACACAAGTGGTGAAATACTGTCTCAGGGTTTCCTGCTTCTGTCTGATGGAATGAGTGGTACAGTTCCCCCTCCACTGTGTCTGTTATTCTATTGGTGCGTTGGACAGTGACATGGAATCCCCAGGGCTGGGTCTGCTTGTATGCCCTGTGGAACAGCTCTGGGCAGGGATGCGTCTTCGACAGCATTTATTCCCCATGTGGAGACCACAGAGGGAGTGTGTGTCACACAGGATAGACAACCCATCTGACCTATTTACAACTTTCCTCCATCTTGTGTGTTGTGTGTCCCCTATCACAGACTTTGGTTTCTGCACAGGAAGATTACTAGAGAAAAAGAACAAGAGAGGAAGAGGAAACCTGCCCTCTCTCTCTCTCCTCTCTGTCTCTCTCTTTCTCTCTCTTTCCTCTCTCTCTCTCTCTCTCTCTCTCCCCTCTGTCTCTCTCTTTCCTCTCTCTCTCTCTCTCTCTCTCTCCTCTCTGTCTCTCTCTTTCCTCTCTCTCTCTTTCCTCTCTCTCTCTTTCCTCTCTCTCTCTTTCTCTCAAAATGTTTTTAACTCAATCATCTTCAGACCATTTAATAATCTAAGCTAAAGAGTAAAACAATTATACAGAAATGTACATTGGAGTCTAACTGAATGCTTGACTACAAATACCTTTAGGTATAGAGTCTTCCTGAATACTTGACTACAAATACCTTTAGGTATAGAGTCTTCCTGAATACTTGACTACAAATACATTTTGGTATAGAGTCTACCTGAATACTTGACTAAAAATACCTTTAGTTATAGTCTTCCTGAATACTTGACTAAAAATACCTTTAGTTATAGAGTCTTCCTGAATACTTGACTACAAATACCTTTAAGTATAGAGTCTTCCTGAATACTTGACTAAAAATACCTTTAGGTATAGAGTCTTCCTGAATACTTGACTACAAATACCTTTAGGTATAAAGTCTTCCTATATACTTGACTACAACTACCTTTAGGTATAGAGTTGGGTTCAACCAACCAAAAGTAAACACTGGCTCTCAGTCCTACTATGCACACAAACACGTGCACACACACACACACTTTATTTGGATACACAATGAAAGAGGTCTATACAGACACACAGAGAGTTCTGAGTTCCACATGTTGACGGTCGTGTTTGGGTGTTGTAACGCTGTGGGAGCGTCGGTGTGTGTTCCATATTTAATCGCTCTGTTGAATAGTTCTGGCATGGTGCCGTGTTGGGCCACAGTGTGTTGGGCCAGTGTGGTGTGTGTGTGTGTGTGTGTAAGGCCGGTGCCGGGATTTGCCATGAACACTGGGAGCTCATGGGAAACTGGAGTCGGTCGACAGGATTAATTAATGAACAGCATCCAAATGCTACACTAAACACAAGGAACCAGCATTCAGGCAGGCAGACACACACGCACACACATCAGTGTCATCTTCAGCTCAGAGGCAGCTACAAGAGGACCTGCAGGTTGGACAACTAGTGTGTACATGCCAACTATTTTCATATTTGGAATTATTGGCACGTGTGACAATTCTGCCCCTGACGATTGATTGATCAATTGATCGTCAAGTGCAGAATTCTCACACGTGCCAATAATTCCAAATATGAAAACACTCAAGAGAAGGAAGTGAAACATGTGCACAGTTAAACCACACTCACAACAAAAGTAATTAATGATAAACAGGTTTGTAGCACCACTCTACACTATTACAGCCATGTTTGTCCTTTCTAGCATGGCCATCTAGGGAATGCTGTCCTCAGAACTGTTACTAAACAGAGGTCAACACAGAGAAACATCCATACAGTGTAATTTCATCTAGTTTTTTATGTATCAAAAGCTCTAGTCAAATGCAGTCAGCTACTAGTGGCATTTACAGGGAGGGTGCAATGACAGACAGAATAAACTGGCAAAAGTCCTTCAGACTACTGAGAAGCTGGTTTATGAGAAGTTAATAGCAGGAATGCAATAAGGGATGATTAACTCTAAATAGACTCAATTCAACGTCTATTACATGTTGGTTCTATGTAATTTCTTTGAAATGACCCAGTGGCAAGACTTCTACAGTAGTAGAGCTCCTCGCGGAGAGACGGCTCGCTCTGTCTCCTTCCACAGTGACTGAGTGAGTGAGGTTCACACAGCAGTCTGGAGTGCCCCCTTCAGGCTGATAATGTCACTGCAGCAGGCAGAGACGGACCTAGCCTGGCTGATAATGGGAATAACTAAGGAGTTGGCTAAAGACTCAGAGACCAACTGGCCACCTGGCTATCAAGAGAAGACAAACACCAGACTCACAGGCACAGACATGACAGATATCACTCTAACTAGGTAGGACTCTGAGGATGGTGGGATGAGCTATAGGAGGATGGGCTTATTGTAATGGCTGGAATCAAACACATCAAACATCCGGAAATAATTAATTCCCATTCCAACCATTACAATGAGCCCGTCCTCCTATAGCTCTTCCCACCAGCTTCCTCTGGTAGGACTACATTCATCAATACTCACTCACACAAGTCCAATGTGCCATCTGTCTTACACACAACAAATACAGTGGAGGATGCTGAGGGGAGGACGGCTCATAATAATGTCTGGAACGGAGCAAATGGAATGGCATTAAACACCTGGAAACCATGTGTTTGATACCATTCCACATATTCCGCTCCAGCCATTACCACGAGCCCGTCCTCCCCAATTAAGGTGCCACCAACCTCCTGTGAACCAATACTATACGATCCTCTACTGGTAAGTTGTCTTTGTGTGAGTGAGTGAGCTGCCTTTTTTGTGTGGGTGCATGGTCTTGGTGCGCCTGGAGAGTTGCGTGGTCTTTGTTCTAGGAGTGAGTGGTCCTCATGGTCTTTGTGCTCAGTTAGTATTAGTGTGTCGAGTGGCAGAGCAAAGAGCAACAGATCTCACAGCTTTGAGTTGATAGACAACATCCTATTCAGTGTGAATATATACAGTGTGTATGAAGTCACCACAGGTTGTTGGTGTCACCTTAATTGGGGAGGACGGGCTCGTGGTAATGGCTGATGCAGAATAGGTGGAATGGTATCAAATACATCAAACACATGGTTTGCAGGTGTTTGATGCCATTCCATTTGATCCGTTCCAGCCATTATTATGAACCATTGTCCCCTCAGCAGCCTCCACTGGAAGCCACCATTTTCACCCTCTCTAAATGACTGTAGTGGATTTAGAGGAGAGGATGAGAAGAACCAAATATAAGAGAGAGGAGGGGAGAGGATGAGAGGAACCAAATAGAAGAGAGAGGAGGGGAGAGGATGAGAGGAACCAAAGAGAAGAGAGGGGAGAGGATGAGAGGAACCAAAGAGAAGAGAGGGGAGGGGAGAGGATGAGAGGAACCAAATAGAAGAGAGAGGAGGGGAGAGGATGAGAGGAACCAAAGAGAAGAGAGGGGAGAGGATGAGAGGAACCAAAGAGAAGAGAGGGGAGGGGAGAGGATGAGAGGAACCAAAGAGAAGAGAGAGGAGGGGAGAGGATGAGAGGAACCAAAGAGAAGAGAGGGGAGAGGATGAGAGGAACCAAATAGAAGAGAGAGGAGGGGAGAGGATGAGAGGAACCAAAGAGAAGAGAGAGGAGGGGAGAGGATGAGAGGAACCAAAGAGAAGAGAGGGGAGAGGATGAGAGGAACCAAAGAGAAGAGAGAGGAGGGGAGAGGATGAGAGGAACCAAAGAGAAGAGAGAGGAGGGGAGAGGATGAGAGGAACCAAAGAGAAGAGAGGATGAGAGGAACCAAAGAGAAGAGAGAGGAGGGGAGAGGATGAGAGGAACCAAAGAGAAGAGAGAGGAGAAGATGAGAGGAACCAAAGAGAAGAGAGGGGAGAGGATGAGAGGAACCAAAGAGAAGAGAGAGGAGGGGAGAGGATGAGAGGAACCAAAGAGAAGAGAGAGGAGAAGATGAGAGGAACCAAAGAGAAGAGAGGGGAGAGGATGAGAGGAACCAAAGAGAAGAGAGAGGAGGGGAGAAGATCACAGTCACCTTAGTTGTGGAGGACAGGCTCATAGTAATGGCTGGAATGGAATTAATGTAATGGTATTGACACGTCAAACACATTTGTATTTGATACCATTCTGTTAATTTAATTCCAGTCATTATTATGAGCCATCCTCCCCTCACCAGCCTCCTGTGGAGAGTAATCATGCTGATTGAGTTAGAATAACAGACTGCTTTAAAAGCAGGGTGGTGCTTGAAATCATTGTTCTTCCTCTGTTAACCATGGTTACCTGCAAGGAAACACGTGCCGTCATCATTGCTTTGAACAAAAAGGCCTTCACAGGCAAAGATATTGCTGCTAGTAAGATTGCACCTAAATCAACCATTTATCGGGTCATCAAGAACTTCAAGGAGAGAGGTTCAATTGTTGTGAAGAAGGCGTCAGGGCGACCAAGAAAGTCCAGCAAGTGCCAGGACCGTCTCCTAAAGTTGATTCAGCTGCGAGATCGGGGCACCACCAGTGCAGAGCTTGCTCAGGAATGGCAGCAGGCAGGTGTGAGTGCATCTGCACGCACAGTGAGGCGAATACTTTTGGAGGATGGTGTCAAGAAGGGCAGCAAAGAAGCCACTTCTCTCCAGGAAAAACATCAGGGACAGACTGATATTCTGCAAAAGGTACAGGGATTGGACTGCTGAGGACTGGGGTAAAGTCATTTTCTCTGATGAATCCCTTTGCGATTGTTTGGGGCATCCGGAAAACACAAGGTGAGCGCTACCATCAGTCCTGTGTCATGCCAACAGTAAAGCATCCTGAGACCATTCATGTGTGGGGTTGCTTCTCAGCCAAGGGAGTGGGCTCACACACAATTTTCCCTAAGAACACAGCCATGAATATAGAATGGTACCAACACATCCTCCGAGAGCAACTTCTCCCAACCATCCAAGAACAGTTTGGTGACGACCATTGCCTTTTCCAGCATGATGGAGCACCTTGCCATAAGGCAAAAGTGATAACTAAGTGGCTCGGGGAACAAAACATCGACATTTTGGGTCCATGGCCAGGAAACTCCCCAGACCTTAATCCCATTGAGATCTTGTGGTCGATCCTCAAGAGGCGGGTGGACAAACAAAAACCCACAAATTCTGACAAACTCCAAGCATTGATTATGCAAGAATGGGCTGCCATCAGTCAGGATGTGGCCCAGAAGTTAATTGACAGCATGCCAGGGCGGATTGCAGAGGTCTTGAAAAAGAAGGGTCAACACTGCAAATATTGACTCTTTGCATAAACTTAATGTAATTGTCAATAAAAGCCTTTGACACTTATGGAATGCTTGTAATTATACTTCAGTATACCATAGTAACATCTGACAAAAATATATAACACTGAAGCAGCGAACTTTGTGAAGACCAATACTTGTGTCATTCTCAAAACTTTGACCACGACTGTACACAGAACAGAGAAGAGCCAAGGTAGGGGAAGGGGAGAAAACTAGAGGTACAGAGGAGCGAAGAAGGGTTCTTCACCACTGTAATAATGTAAGTGGTAAGGGACCGTACTGTATTTATCAAATTATTTATCGTCAACAGCCATAAGAGAAGTCATAGCTTATGGCTATTATATTGTCACTATATTGTGACCTACAGTTTATCCTCTTTTCATGTGTGTGTGATTCCTTTGCTCTCTCCTTAGGTTGATGCTATTCCAATGCAGTCGTGGAAGCGTTTCCCAAACTTGGTCCTGGTGCCCCCTAGGGTGCACGTTTTGTTTTTTGCCCTAGCACTACACAGCTGATTCAAATCAAAGCTTGATGAGTTGGTCATTTGAATCAGCTGTGTAGTGCTAGGGAAGAAAAAAAAAACATGCACCCAGGGGGGACCCCAGGACCGAGTTTGGGAGACCCTGGTGTAAGGCAAGCTTTTTCAAACTTCTCCTCAGGGACCCCCAGCCCTTTCCATACCTTGATCTATTCCAGAGCTAGCACACCTGATTCAACTTGTCAACTAATCATCAAGCCCTTGACTAACTGAATGAGATGTGCTAGTTCAGGGCTACAACATAATTGTGAAATGTCTGTGGGTCCCCAAGGAGCGGTTTGAAAAAGGCTGGTGCTGCCCTGACCATACCAGATACAGCCTGTACCTGGCAGGAAACCTACACTCACACACATATTGTGCCATGGGAAATGTTTGAATTAATAGCTCATTTGAATAGAAGCCTAATACGAAAGTTGGCTATCAAACCTTTCCCTTGGTACATACAGTATCTGGACAAAAGGTATACGGTGCTCTGTAATTGTCTAGTATGGACATTTGTTGATCCACCCTAAATGAGCTATACTTTGCCAAAGGCAGTCTACATGAGCTCTGGGACATGTTCCATTATAGGGCAATGGGAAACCCACACAAACACTAAAGACCCCGATTGGCAGCAGACAGGGTATCCTGAGAGGCACTCAAGGATCATGAATTTGCATGAAGCAGTTTTACAGTGTAAATGCTCATTTGGACACCATCCAACACACACAACTAATTCTGTTTGAGTCCTTTTATTGTACAGTATCACAATACAATGTTGTACAAATGATGTTAACAAAACTAAATCTACAGGTTCTAATTCAGGCTGAAAAAAAGAGATTCTTACTGAAGTCCTGGTGAGGGGACTAGGTGCCCAATCCTAACTGGAGATAAATCACCAATTGTCATCAATAGGACCTACACCAGCCAGTTTGAGATAAGTACGAGTCTCTCATGTTAGGATTCAGCCCTAGATGATCTGTGCTCAGGGTCAACACACTGGTGGTCTGGAGTTCAGGTGGAGTTGGACACTGGACAGTTGCCCGGCTCTATGCGCACACCAGACAGATTGGGTCTCTACCGCCCGCCGGGCCAGGCGAGTAGTGTTGTTGGGGTTTCAGGTTGGTTGGTTGTTTGGTCCAGGTCCGATGTGTTAAGAAGCCTCGGCGCAGGGTCAGGGGTTGATGGTGAAGGGTCAGGGGGCGGGGTTTAGGAGCGGGTGTACTTCCCCCAGATGTGCAGCATGAAGACCGACGCGATGAACAGCAAACTCATCACCAGCACTGGTACTGGACCACTAAGGAGAGACGACACACACAGGTTACTATACACACGGAAAACAGTGGCACAATGCCAAACTGGCCAAATCCCCTACAGCAGGGGTACTCAACTCTTCCCCTATGAGGTCCGGAGCCTGCTGGTTTTCTGTTCTACCTGATAATTGCACCCACCTGGTGTCCCAGGTCTAAATCAGTCCCTGATTAGAGGGGAACAATGTAAAAATGCAGTGGAACTGGCTTCGAGGTCCATAGTTGAGTTTGAGGGCCCTACAGTATGCACTTCTGGAGCAATACACTACATGACCAAAAGCTATGTGGACACCTGTTCGTCGAACATCTCATTCCAATATCATGAAAATTAAGAGTTGGTCCCCCCTTTGCTGCTATAACAGCCTCCACTCTTCTGGGAAGGCTTTCCACTAGATGTTGGAACATTGCTGCGGGGACTTGCTTCCATTCAGCCACAAAGACATTAGGGAGGTTGGGCACTGATGTTGGGCGATTAGGACTGGCTCGCAGTTGGCGTTCCAATTCATCCCAAAGGTGTTCGATTGGGTTGAGGTCAGGGCTCTGTGCAGGCCAGTCAAGTTCTTCCACACCGATCGACAAACCAATTCTGTATGGACCTCCCTTTGTGCACGGGGGCATTGTCATGCTGAAACAGGTATAGGTGCCTTCCCCAAACTGTTGCCACAAAGTTGGAAGCACAGAATCTTCTAGAACGTCATTGTATGCTGTAGCATTAACATTTCCCTTCACTGCAACTAAGGGGCCTAGCCCGAACCATGAAGAAACAGCCCCAGACCATTATTCCACCTCATTTTGACGCGCTACGCGCTTCAGCACTCGGTGGTCCCGTTCTGTGAGCTTGTGTGGCCTCCAACTTCACGGCTGAGCCGTCGTTGCTCCTAGACATTTTCACTTCACAATAACAGCACTTACAGAAATTAGACGAACTGACTTGTTGGAAAGGTGGCATCCTATGACAGTGCTACGTTGAAAGTCACTGAGCTCTTCGGTAAGGCCATTCTACTGCCAATGTTGTCCTATGGAGATTGCATGGCTGTGTGCTCGATTTTATACACCTGTCAGCAACGGGTGTGGCTGAAATAGAAAAATTCACTAATTTGAAGGGGTGTCCACATACTTTTGTATATATAGTGAGAGCACGAGAGAGAATTAGCTTGGGGCTGATTGTTGTACAGGGTTTCCATTAGGAATATGTGGTTCCGGACATTTGACCTGAAGCATTTTAAATTTACAGGACCTATATGCATTGGGTGAGTAACCCGATTAGGGCATCCACTCACGGTGCTCAGGATGACAGAAGTCACATTTAGAATATGGTAATTCATATTAACAGAACATGCAAGTCCAGGATGCAACGATGTGCGGTCCTTCTTACCGAATTTTGATGCACACTTTGAAGATGTTAGAATAACTGTCAACATTTAC
This sequence comes from Coregonus lavaretus, assembly GCF_964263955.1. Taxonomy (NCBI): domain Eukaryota; kingdom Metazoa; phylum Chordata; class Actinopteri; order Salmoniformes; family Salmonidae; genus Coregonus; species Coregonus lavaretus. The sequence continues at coordinate 27,889 of NW_028156395.1, forward strand.
TTTTCCTCAGCCAACAAGATGAGTAACGAACAGCAAAATCACCAGCCTGTGTCAATCTATTAGTTTACCCATTCTATTGGTCAGCTTGTTGAAAAAGAAATAGCCTATTCCAAACAGACTCTAGGACAGTTATGGGACGATAGATCCCAAATTCATCCAACCAGTAGGCCTAGGCTACAGCGCAGCAATGCACACAAGGCAGTAGGCTACAAGCGAATGTTCGTTCCATAATGCAATTAGCATGAAAACACTTGTCAAAAGCACACCGCACATGCGAGAGGTTTCATGTGACAGAGATTAAAATATCCGTTAGAAATGTTGAAAGAGGAGAGAGCTAAAATGCAACAACTAGCATGGGTTGCTAATATGACTAGCATTGTGCCTTTGGCTACTGGACAATGAAAGAAAGTTGATATAAAATAATTGCCTCCACGGATATGGTCTGATTTTGGCTAGGCTACTTTGAAGCAAGGTAAAACATGCCTTATAACATATTGTAAAACGTTCAGGTTTCAAACAATTAAGTACATTTTTTCAAAATGCATACTGCCTCCAGCTCATTGTAAAGCGGTGTGTGACATGCTGATGAAGCCTGTCTTCCGTTGCGGATGCATTTACTACGACAGATTTTCTGCTCAAAGGCTGTCTGTATACTGTAAGCCTATGCATGTGATAAAGATACATAATTAATATAAATGTACACACACGCCAATTTATTTCCACTAAATTATGCAAATTAACCTATAGACCGATAAGTATGACGAGTCAAATGTATTTCCATCAATTAATATGCTAAAAAGCATTATTTGCAATGGGACTTTCTCTTCTCCTGGACAATTGGCCAGTGCCAATTTTATTTATCAGCTTAACAAAAAAAAGAAGCCAAAAGTCGTCTATTACCGGCTAACAGAAACCCTGGTGTTGTAGTAGTTTGACTGTGGTCGGTCTGTCAGACAGGTGGTTTATATGGAGCTCCTTTGAGCTCTAACCAGCCTTATTACCATTGAACTGGGACCAGTGTTTCTCCTAGCATTACTGAGGTGGGGCAGGCCTCCCCTAACTGTCTAGCACTGATACCCCATGCCCTCAACGGTTGCCTTCATTGAAAATCTCCATTCTGGCAGATGTGGGTGCCTCTGCACCCCGCCTAAGATCAATTCTAGGGGAAACACTGCCTGGGAGCCAGTAGATCTGTGGTCCTATGAGTGGTGTTTCTGCATTCATTGATGAGGATTTGATGAGAAGAGAGGCTCCGTCCCTGAAGTGGAAGGGTGGGGGGGGGGGAAGAGAGCGTTACCATACCAACCCCACTCCTCCTCTCTGAAGGCTGTAATTGACTTGACCTTTCTGAGCGGATCTTAATGAAGCTCTGAGACCAGTGTTCAACACAGGAACACACATACTCGATATACACACGCTCGATACACACCACCGTACCATACAACCGTCTGTCCTTGACTACAGGAGCAACACCCTCAGTAACTACAGCTGGCCAACGAACAGTGTGGAGTAGAGAAGACCTCTAACCTTGGTCAGTAGTGGTCAGTCTATAACCGTGACCAGGAGTCATAGAACAGTGGTCAGAAAGCGGTCAGATTGTCAGAAAGCTGGAGTGTTCACCAGTGTTTAGGAACAGTATGGAGCTGAACTGACTGGGTGTCTGGTAGGAGGGGGACAGGGGGGAGTGGGCAGGTTCCAGGAACATACACACCCTGGGGTCTGATCAGCATTTAGCCTCAGTCCCCCAAGTCTCATTTACTGCCATTAAACATTCATGCTCTTCCTCATAAACATTGACAATACCTACTCTGTGTGTGTGTGTGTGTGTGTGTGTGTGTATATATATATAACGTTATATGGATGTATGTGTGTGCATTTGAAGGAATGCTAGTGAGTGGGTATGGTCGTTTGGGTATGGTCGTGTGGGTATGGTCGTGTGGGTATGGTCGTGTGGGTATGGTCGTGTGGGTATGGTCGTGTGGGTATGGTCGTGTGGGTATGGTCGTGTGGGTATGCGTGCGTATACACTCACACTTTGAGTCCTGGTGAGTCCTCAGTGTAGAAGCGCCACATGCCCCCTGTGCCGCCCGCTGACGCTGTGCTCCTGCCTGCACTGCGCGTTCCGCTGCTCGTTGCTTTCCTGTGACATCACACATACGAGACAACACGTGAGCTATAACATCATATACAAGAGACAACAAGCTAGTTACAAGATACATTAATATGACCTGTAGGCCCCCTATAGAAATTGTCACACCTTTACAGAGTTGCCTGCACACTGAAAAAATTAACCTGCTTTTACTCCTGTTTTTTGCCTGAGTCTCAGATGGTTAGATTTCATAACACTGAGGCTCTGGGAAATTCTGCCTCTGCAGTGACTGTGCGGTTCTATGCCATATCTGAACCCATAACTTCAAAGATAACGTCACTGTGTGAAATGACATAAATCACGCAGACACTGTCCAGTGTTTTTTCATGCAGAAAATAACACAGGAAAAAAAATATCTTGCTGCATTTTGTAAACGCAGATCTTAAATGCTTATTGTTAATTCTGCTACGCTTCAGTCAGGGTTCGCTCCTAATCATGAATGTAAAAAGACCAATTTCGTGCTTCAGTTGCACTTCTCCACTCTGACACAATATATTTGCTCTCGTCGTTGGATCACAAGACAGCACTCTGACTGATGTGTATGATACTTTTCTCTGTAGTTTTCCTCCAGTAGCAAGTTAAACTTCACGCAAAACATTAGGAAATGTAGCTGGCTACATTCTTTCTATGATAAACATAAAAAATATGATGGCCATGCATCGTTTTTGCAAAAAATACCTTGCTTTTTCATTGTAAGCTAATTTACTTGTGTTGCTTCCAGCCTAATAGCGTTGCACTTCTGTTGACATCTGATTAAAACAATTTTCTGCCAGATGTGTTGCACTAATGTATTTTGTGTGAAGAAAAACTATAGTTGCATGCCCCTTATCACAATATTGAAGAAAAAAGAAACTTGACTTTCAATATGAAACAGGTGAAATGGTTTAAAAATGCAGATTTTTTGATGGTCTGCATTTTGAAAAATGCAGATTTCTAAAAGCTAATAAGACCCCTGGATATACACATTTAAAAATATTACAATTTTTTTCAGCAATCGGAACAATTTAACAGCAGTGGGCCACCACTGCTAAATGAATATAGGGGAAACACTGCTGTTGGAGGTAGAACACACTACAGTACCTATCTCTCTCTACCACAGCAGTTTTCGTTCAGACTAGCTCCAGTAGTTAACGTCCTGATGTAGTGATTCATAACTGCTGTACTCATCAGCTGAGATTTAACGGGGCTAAATTAGGTAATGAGTGAATGAGGGAGAAGGTAGTAATGGGTTATGTTGATGTAATGATGTTGATGACAGCGAGGCTGATTACATACTGATTAAGCCTAAAGCGCCAACATCTATCTAGTGGTATCTACTCACAGAGTGATATCTAAACACCATTACTCTCCCTACAGTATTATGTAATCAGAGAGACAGGGAAGGGGAGGAGGGTCCCAAATCATCATTTCACATCCTCTAGTCTAGCTAATCTGTAGTTTATTTTAGTAATGCACTCATGTGTTATAGGTTGGAGCTAAGCGGTAATGTTGATGCTTGAGGGTGGTTAAGGGTACCAGTATGTAATGTCTTGAGTCTGACCGGAGTCTTATTTGTGTTTGTTTGTTGTAAATCCTGCTGTGTTGGGTGGGGTTTTGTGTGTGTCTCCCTTTGTTAGACTGTAGCTCTTGCTGCCAGGGAACAAAGTGCGTGTGTGTACCATGATGTATTGTTTGTGTGTTTTTTGCTTTTGAAGCGATTTGAGATTGTTATGAAACACTCTATTATTAAATGATTACCTCTGTCGGACTGTGGATCCTGCTGCGCGGGGGGCCACTGTCTTGCTGGGGGATCGGCTCCCTGCACCGACATTAGTTGCACTTGATGCTGGTCCAGGCTGAGTAAGAGAGGACACAGTTAAACACACACAAAATACTAAGATTACATTAGAAAACAGAAAACTAACCATTGGATCATCTGACCCACATTGGATGTGGTGTTCTCTGAAATGATAATCACTCAATCAACTAACTTCCTCAAAATATATTGGAGATCACTCTAGCTACTACTAGAGGCCCTCTTTACCAGCGATGACTGACTACCCTAAAGCGCCAGGAATAGCGAGTCAGAAATGACATTTCTAAATGATCATATCATTGCAATGACTGTTTGTCTTACACATAACAGAATAAAGATTCGCTGATTCGAAAAATAGTCAAGTCTACAAATAGATAATGGATCATCATGCTAACTAACCTGACTTTAGCTAGCTGGCTACCTTAAATGGTTTCTAAACCTGACAGTCACCTCGCCGGTAAAGAATGATTACAATATAAAATAGCAATGTAAAATAAGACTAATATAAGACTTAACTATAATATCATGCCTGCAATTGTACTAGGTTAGTTAGCTAAGAGAGGCTAATTGAATGTCTCTTATGCCTAGCTAAATTGAATGAGCGTTAGCTGCCTAGCTATCTAGTTGGCTAAAGCCAAGTTAGAGGTGTGCAACAGTATACATTATTTGACAAAAATAACAGAATTCTTACCATTTTAAGTTGTATTTGCGATTTCAGCTGGAGAAGAAAACTTAAAATCTTCTTCTAACTGAAGTCCACGTCAAATGGGCAGCAGTTCAGTACACAAATCGCCACAACTTCAGAAGGGATCACCGAAAGATGACGCTTGTCTAAAAAGGACACGACTACAGAATAAAGGACCATTTTAGGTGCCCTATGTCAAGCCTGAACCAAGATAGTTCATAATTTACATCTAACGGATTCAATTTATTACAAATTATAGATTAATATATAATATCAAGGTCAAAAGTATTTATTTAAAATAATAAACTGTAATTCATAATTTGTTTAATGTAATTTTAGAGTTTGAACGAAAGGCAAATAAAAAGTGTGTGTGCCGAGAGAGGTGACGTGTCTCACAGGAAGCGACGTGCTGCAGAGGGTGGCATCTGACGCCATTTTGGTTCAACACAAGGGGATTTGCCGTTGGAAATAAATTGAACATTTGAGCCATCATGTCGATTAACAGGCACAGTGCCATATAAGCGTTAGCAAGTTGACCACTGTTTCCTGGACACACAAGTTGGACAGACTGCATTATCAAGGAGCGAAAGGTACAGTTATGACAGACAACGTCCACACTGAATTAGTAACTAATGCATACTAGCTGGTCTCTGTGATACTAGCTACTCTCAGGTTGATATAAGCTCTATGTTCACTCTGTTTAGTATAGCTGTCGGCTAGAAATAGCTATTATCTGTGTCAACAACATGACAGTCAGCTGATGTTGGCGCTTAGCCAATTCAATGGGACAACGTTCTATGGGTTGTGGCATTGTAGACTAAACAATCCACCTCTCTGCCATGTCAATAATGTCCTCCATTCTGTAACGTTGTATTGAATGTATTAGTACTGTCTGCCCCTTCTGAAGAAGCCCCATGTTGATGACGCACCTGTCAACCTGTCAGTGTCATCAGGCTTCTTTAAGCATGTTATCTGTCTCCTCCAGGATGGTGGGGGTGGTGTTTCTCCACCCAGACCTGGGTATAGGTGGTGCAGAGAGGCTGGTGGTGGATGCAGCTGTAGCTCTACGCTCTCGCGGCTGCAGTGTTCAGATCTGGACGGCCCACCATGACCCCACACACTGCTTCTCAGAGACACTGGACCCAGACCTGAACGTGGTGGGTGTCTGTAACAGTGTAATCCAATAACAGTGTTATAACACAAACACTGCTTTCCTATCTGACCCTGTTTGTCATCTCCAGGTTTGTGTGGGTGACTGGTTGCCCACCAGTGTGTTTGGGTACCTTCATGCCCTGTGTGCCTACCTCAGGATGATCTACGTAGCTCTCTACCTGGTCTTCCTCAGTGGAGTAGAGTACGACATGGTCTTCTGTGATCAGGTTGGTGACACACCATCTATTTTGTTTCTCTATTCTTTTCACTTCAGCATAACTCAGTCCATTACCTTTTGATTTTGACTCACCTTCAGACTACTCTTTTTTGCCTTCACTTTTTCTGTAGTTGTGATTCTAGTAGATATAACTCTACTCTCTCTCCTCCTACAGGTGTCGGTGTGTATCCCAGTCCTGAGGTTGTCTCGTCAGAGGAAAAAGGTTCTGTTCTACTGTCATTTCCCAGACCAGCTCCTGACCCAGAGAGGCTCAGCTCTGAAAAAGCTCTACCGCGCCCCCATAGACAGACTGGAGGAACTCACCACTGGCATGGCTGATATGGTGAGAGGATAGAACCAGAGAAAGCAGGATTAGATCTTAAGAGTCCAAAATACCAACAGTTTCATTCATTTCATTGGGCGCTAGTTTTGATTTTCTCAATCGATCTCCCTCCTCTGCCCTTGTTGATGAGATATCACTGACTAATCCTTCTTGTTTCTTGTCCCAGGTTCTGGTGAACAGTTGTTTCACCGCAGGGGTCTTCAGGGAGACCTTCTGTACCCTGGATGGGGTCCAGACTGACGTCCTCTACCCCTCCCTCAACACACACAGCTTCGACCAGCCCCCTAAAGAGCAGCTGGAGCAGGGTCTGGGGGGCTTGGTCCCTGAGGGCGTGTCCTGCTTTTTCCTGTCCCTGAACCGCTATGAGAGGAAGAAGAGCCTGGGTCTGGCCCTGGAGGGCCTCTCTTCCCTGAGGGCCCGCCTCGCCCCGGGGGACCAGGCAAGACTCCACCTGGTGGTGGCAGGGGGGTATGACGGCCGCGTTGCTGAGAATGTCCAGCACTACGCTGAGCTGAAGGAGCTAGCGGCACGGCTGGGAGTAGAGGACTCTGTCACCTTCCTGCGCTCTCCTTCAGACAGCCAGAAGGTGGTGCTGTTGCGGGGCAGTGCAGGCGTTCTCTACACGCCCAGCAGAGAGCACTTTGGGATAGTGCCAGTGGAGGCCATGTACTGCTGCTGTCCCGTCATTGCTGTGAGGTCTGGAGGGCCTCTGGAGAGTGTAGGTGACGGGGAGACGGGCTTCCTGTGTGAGCCCACGGCCGAGGCCTTCTCCCTGGCCATGGAGAAGCTGTTCAGAGACCCCCAGCTCCGCAGAGACATGGGCCATGCTGGCAGGAGGCGGGTTCAGGAGAAGTTCTCCCTGGAGGCCTTCTCAGACCAGCTGCATGGGTACATCCTCAGGCTGACCCAGTGACACCTCTGTTGAGGCAGAGACCGAGGCTGGGCTGGGGTTGTAGCGTGTTGGGCTAGGGGTGGAGTGTGGTAGCGGAGCAGCTTTCTGTAGAAGTCGCCCTTAAACACATCTAGGATCAGTTTACCTTCTCTCAATCCTAGCCTAAATCCGAACCAAAGAATGGAAAACTGACCTGAGATCAGCATCTCATTGGTGCAACTTCATCCTACTGCAGCTCCAGCCAGGCAGAGGTGGATGGGCTAGGTATGTAGGGATAAAATAGGGTTACTGGAGGACAGAGACGGGGAGGGTGGGTAATGTAGAGGTGCGAGGACTGTAGACAATTAGTCATTGTTCCCCCAGGAGAGGTTGCTGAGGGAATGGAGGGATGGAATCTCAGCTCCAATTAACGAAAGAGTAACGAGTTTACCCATTCTGCCCCGGGGTTTGTCGGAACAATACCAGCACCGGCCCTCAGTTCCAGAAGTGTGTGTGTGTGGGGGTGACCAAGGGCTTAATGAACAAGAGCTACACAACCACTAGGATGGATCTGTAGTGTTATACTCATGCTACTGTGTGTGTTTGCGCATGCCACCGAGCGCCATTAGCCAGTTGGCAGCCACAGATCGATAAGCAGGATGTTTGCCACTTCCTCTGTCCTCTCAGACCTTAGTTACTTTTCACAATGAGGGAATGTTTGGCCTGTACATTGCTGTTGCTGTCTGTCTCTGGGTTATTAGGAGATGTTGCTGTGTGTTGGTTATTAGGAGATGTTGCTGTGTGTTGGTTATTAGGAGTGTGTGTGCTGTATAGAAGGTCATGCTGTCTGCTGGCCAGTCTGTGTTGTTACTGGCCTCTAGAAGAGCTCTTATTGACATTCCTCAAGTCTCAATAAAACAGTCAGAGGACACATAGCTAGTTTACCAACTCTTCTTGTTTTGTTGTCAAGTTCTTTCTTTTTCTCTTTTGTCCCAGACTGTTGTGTATCAGGCCAGGTATCCAACACACTCCAAATCCAACTGTCATCTACCCACTGCAAATGCAATGCCACAGAGAGGGGTGTGTTTGTGAACGCGAGTGTGTGTGTTCAGTCAATGTTTCAGTGAGCAGAGGAATTAGCAGGAGATGAGGAGGGCTGTTACCACGGTGATTTAGAGACCCTGCTAGGAGGGGAGGATAAAGAGGCCCTCTGGAACCACCAGGGAGAGAACACACACACTGGAGCCACCAGGGAGAGGAGAGGGTGGGATGAGGGGGTGGGAGACGAAGTGTGGTGAACGGATCCCCCATCCTCCACCTGGGCTATCAGCAGCTCATAAACACAGTGATTTAAAGCAGGAGACTATCGGGCTTCTGGACACACAGGAGGACTGTGTTCTTCTGTCTCCCCATCTGTCTGTCTCTCTGACTGTCTGTCTGCCCCTCAAAGCCGTCAAGTCAGTCAGTCAGTCCCCCCTCATCCCTTCCCACCTCCTTCCCTCCTCCACTGAGCCCTGTGGTGGGGTAGTGTAATTCTGTTATTGAGACACGGTGTGTCCTGAGCTCCAGTGATAACCACCGCCCAGGAGCTACCTGCACCCAGGCTTAATTAATTAATGAGACCGCAGGGTTGGTTTTAAATAGGCTCTAATTCCACACACACAGACACCAGGAGAGATCGGGGCGGAGGTTGAAAGATGTATAGGTGTCTGTGTGCGTATGTGTGCTGGGTTTTTATAGATGCATATGTGTGGCTGGGGGGAGGGGGAAGCAGAGGTGAGATGTATAGGTGTGTGTGTGTTTATTTGTGTAAATCTGTTTTGTTGGCAGTTTGAGAGCATGTACCCTCGTTATTATAACATTAAAGATGAACTCTGTATTTTTAACCCCGCTCTCTGATTGGATGTTAATCATGCGTTCTGATTGGGTGTTAATCATGTGTTCTGATTGGGTGTTAATCATGGGCTAAATGGAGATGATGAGCGAATCACAAACAAGTGAATCACTACAAGCCTTCACCTGGTCACAGACTGCTGGGCTAGAGCCCCGAGAGAACACACATACACCTATACATCTCGCCACCATCTCACCTCCAACCCAGAGTGGAGAGAAGTAACAAGGATTGCTCCAACTCAGAGAGGGAATGTGCACTTATGAAAAGTCAACTAAGTTTGTCTATTGTCTAGGACAGTGGTTCCCAACCAGGGGTACTAGGACCCCTGGGGGTATTTGGCCTATCCACAGGGGGTACTTGAGAAGACTCATGAGACCATATGCTTACTGGTAAAATGCACATTAGGGGATACTTCAGGGGTACTCCAGGCAGAGCAACATTCAGTTGGTGGTACAGTAACCTAAAGAGGTTGGGAACCACTGGTCTAGGATGTAGGTAGTTCTGGTAATTCTGTCCTCCAAATGTCCCTTGATGGGATGAGTAATGTCATCTTCAGTGTAAAGGGTTAATGCAGAGAAGAGAACACACTGTAGGCCTATAGTGTGGCAATGATAGATTGTTTAATCAAAGCAAATCTGCATTGATATTCATGGGACATCTTTTAGCACTGTTTTACATGGAACACGTTAACAAATTATGGATTTCAGATTTTACTGCTTCTATAAAGTATTGAAATATATTAGCATATACTGTACCTCGTAACTGTTAACTCTGCAGAGCCTTCGGAGTGATAGATACACGCACACACATGCATATGCACCTGCATGCACACAGACAAGCACACACACACACAAACTTTGTGTAAAAGTGATTTAGTTCAGTGACATAAAATAACCATCTCTGGGAGGTTTTAATAAAGCTATCAACAATGTCTGATAGTGGCGTGTTATAGATAGCCTCAATAAAACTCTATGTTTATGGCTCTGCAAGGAGAGACATTTATAGGACTAATTCTACCCAGTCTACAGCAGGCTACAGGGACTGCTGCTGAGCCCTCTTAGACTTCGAGAGACAGTGAGACACAGATCTAATACTGTATTGTAGAATAGGAGTTGTCATCTTTACTGTGAATAGAACTGGTCATATTTATCTAGTCTTGAATCTTGACGTGTTCTGGGTGTCATACTGGTGGTCTCCACTCACAGGCTGTCTCCCAGAGTGGGCTTGGTTTGAGGCTGATTGGGGGAGCAGTGGGCCCAGCCTGGTACAGAGGAACCATCAGCACGCCAACCGTGATGCCAGCATGCCCTCGTCTCAGCTGGAGAGAACAACCTCACCTGATTACACACACTGGGGTGAACGTCAATCACTGTGTGTGTGTGTGTGTAGCACAAAGATGCTTGTCTTCCTGTGTGTGTGTATTTGTACACATGTGTGTGTTTGCTGCAGAAAGACAATGCCCGTCTTCTAGTCTGGTTTGTCAATGTCTCTGCGTTGAGGTCTGTGTGTGCGTGTGTTTTCCAGTAGACAATGTCCCCTCCTCAACATGAGGGTGTGTGTGTGCCCGGTGATGGCCTGTTAGATTGAGCTGTCAGTCGCTAGGCATCAGATGAAGATTAATGTTCCACACAAACAATAAGAGGCTGGCAATGATCATAAATATGCTAATGGCCATTATCAATACACACACTGCCCTGACGGGAGGGGGCGGGGGAGATGAAAAGATAACAGGAGGGGGTGGGGGGGGCTGGGGGACCAGGGAGGTTACGCTTTAATTCAGGTCACTGAGATAAATAGAGAAATTAATCCCCCCCCCCAACCCCCTCCTCAACACAAACACACACTGTTGAAGCTGATTGAGTGGAGAGGAGGGTGTCGCGTGTGTTATTTTAGGGTGGGGCGCTCATTGAGATGAGGAGGAGATGATTGGTGTCACATTAAGGATGCGTGTTTGTTTAGTGTGTGCGTGTGTGTTTGCTGTGCGTGTGCATGTGCGTGTGTGAGTGTGTGTGTGTGTATGTAGGAGATGATTGGGGTGGTGTGAGGGATGTTTCTGCCAAGGCTCTGATTAAGACTACAGGTTCATTCAGCTATGATCACTGCTACATGGCAGAGAGATGCAGAGAGAGGGAAGAATGGAGGGAGGGAAAAGGACCAGGAGGGAGGACAGACGGACAGACAGACAGACTAGAAAAGAAAGAATATAGAGAGAGGGAGAGACAGAGATAATGATGTTGTGGGCCACAGGTTATTATGTCTCAGGCTGTTCTTAGTCCAGTAAGACTCACCTGACGACTTCTTACAAAGACTCTCACTGACTGGTCTGTCTCCTCTCTCTCTGGTCTCTCTTTGGTCTCTCTCTGGTCTCTCTCTGGTCTCTCTGGTCTCTCTTTGGTCTCTCTCTGGTCTCTCTCTGGGCTCTCTCTGGTCTCTCTGATCTCTCTCTGGTCTCTTTCTGGTCTCTCTTTGGTCTCTCTCTGGTCTCTGGTCTCTCTCTGGTCTCTTTCTGGTCTCTCTGGTGTCTCTCTGGTCTCTCTGATCTCTCTCTGGTCTCTTTCTGGTCTCTCTTTGGTCTCTCTCTGGTCTCTGGTCTCTCTGGTCTCTCTGTCTCTCTCTGGTCTCTCTCTGGTCTCTCTGGTGTCTCTCTGGTGTCTCTCTGGTCTCTCTCTGGACTCTCTTTGGTCTCTCTCTCTGGTGTCTCTCTGGTCTCTCTGGTCCCAAGTCACTCTTAGATACACAGAGTCATTAGGCCTATACTAATTTACACATTATTTCTCCACCCACCTTTCTCCTCCTTTTCAGCTCTTTTCCCTCCCCTCTTCTCTCTCTCTCTCTACTGTAGAGGGTTGTGGGGAGTTCCAGGGGGAGACTGGAGGTACCCATGGGTCTCTCTGACCTTCATTGTCCTCTAACACAAACACACACACGCACGCACACACATAAACTGTTGATGGAGAGTGTATTTTGTGTGTAGGGTGGGGTGGGGGGCAGGGGTTGCTGATTGGGGCTAATGAGCTCACAGGGGACTGTGAGATAGAGGAGGACCAGCCAATTGTTCACTAAGTGTGTCAGTGTTGGGGAGTAGTGAACTACATGTAATTCAACTAGTAATTTAACTACATTTTGCAGAAGCTTGGTGCTAGTTGAACTAAATTCAGTTAATTACGTTTTTGTCATGTAGCGATGTAGCTAACTACTGGAACTTTGCAAAAAGAAACAAAAATATGGGTGAAGTAGGCAATCATTTCCTTTATTTATCGGCATCAGACCTGCCTAATTCTCACTTGAAACATTGTTTTTGTGTTTAATAGGCTAAATTACACATTCTGTTAACATATGACCCCAAAGTGATCTATTCTTGCAATTTGTAGTCTATGACATTCCAGATTTACATATGATAATTTCTCACAAAGTAGTTTGGATGTAGTGAACTACTTTTTCAGAGTAACTTTAGTTCAGTAAACTTTATTTTTCTGAAGGGTACCTCTAGTGTAGCTTCACTTCTTGCAGTGTAAAGTAATTGGTATCTAGGTAAACTCTACTTTCAGAGTAGCTTCCCCAACACTGGGAGTCACACACCTCTCATTCCCGGGGGCGCCTCACGTCCCAAATGTGTCAATCACAAGAGGTTGGTGACACCTTAATTGGGAAGCATGGGCTCGTGGTAATGACTGGAGCGGAAGTAGTGGAATGGTATCAAACGTATGGTTTCTATGTGTTTGATGCCATTCCATTTGCTCCGTTCTACCCATTATTATGAGCCGTCCTCCCTTCAGCAGCCTCCACTGGTGTGAATGTGTATGAATGTGTCCCAGGCATAGGGAAAGACGGTATGGATGAGGTCTGCTCTCGGTCCAGGGGGAGGGAGGGTTGGTCACAGGTAGAGGGTTCCTCTCTCAACCCTCCATGGTCCTTCAGCTCCCCACGGTCATTAATCTCTACACTGCACTCTGGGGTTGGTCATTAAACATGGTCAGAGGTGAGGGCCTGGTCAATAAGGGTTAAGGTCAGTGGTTAACAGTTTACCCTCTCAGCCACATCCACACACAGCAACACCAATCCTAGATGGTTTACCCTCTCAGCCATATCCACACACAGCAACACCAATCCTAGATGGTTTACCCTCTCAGCCACATCCACACACAGCAACACCAATCCTAGATGGTTTACCCTCTCAGCCATATCCACACACAGCAACACCAATCCTAGATGGTTTACCCTCTCAGCCACATCCACACACAGCAACACCAATCCTAGATGGTTTACCCTTTCAGCCACATCCACACACAGCAACACCAATCCTAGATGGTTTACCCTCTCAGCCATATCCACACACAGCAACACCAATCCTAGATGGTTTACCCTCTCAGCCACATCCACACACAGCAACACCAATCCTAGATGGTTTACCCTCTCAGCCATATCCACACACAGCAACACCAATCCTAGATGGTTTACCCTCTCAGCCACATCCACACACAGCAACACCAATCCTAGATGGTTTACCCTCTCAGCCACATCCACACACAGCAACACCAATCCTAGATGGTTTACCCTCTCAGCCACATCCACACACAGCAAGACCAATCCTAGATGGTTCTTGCATGGCTCATGCTAGTAGTAACGTTGTCATAGTGAGCACATGTGCAATACAACATTCCTCTAACTCCTCCATTAATTCAATACAACAGTACCTTAACTCTTCCATTAATTCAATACAACAGAACTTTATCTCAACGATTAATTCAATACAACATTACCTTAAAGAGGCAATATGTGACTTTTTGGGTGACCCGACCAAATTCACATAGAAATGTGAGTTACAGATCTATCATTCTACTTGAAAGCAAGTTTAAGAAGCGGTAGATCTGTTCTATGTGCTGTATTTCTATGCTTCCCATTCTTAAGTTTTCTTTTAGCTTCTTTTACTTTCGTTTTTGTACACCAGCTTCAAACAGCTGAAACAACAATATTGTTGGTTATGGGAAATATATTTCACAGTGGTTTAGATGGTACAATGATTCTCTACTTGCTTATTTTTCACATAAACTGAAGTTAGGTGAACTATTAGAGTTTTAGCAACCAGGAAATGGCAGAGCGATTTCTGCATAGTGCAACTTTAATTAATTCAATACAACAGTACCTTAACTCTACCATTAATTTAATCCAACCAAATGGTGTTAGACTCTGCTCCACCTCACTCTGTGATATCAAATCTAACCGTTTGTTTTGTTGTGCATCTGGGTTCAGCCCTCTGTACTTCTGCCACTGTGTGTGTCTGGGCTCAGTCCTCTGTACTTCTGCCACTGTGTGTGTCTGGGCTCAGTCCTCTGTACTTCTGCCACTGTGTGTGTCTGGGCTCAGTCCTCTGTACTTCTGCCACTGTGTGTGTCTGGGCTCAGTCCTCTGTACTTCTGCCACTGTGTGTGTCTGGGCTCAGTCCTCTGTACTTCTGCCACTGTGTGTGTCTGGGCTCAGTCCTCTGTACTTCTGCCACTGTGTGCGTCTTGGTAATGGGTCCCCAGGGAAACACAGATCATTTGAGGTCAGGTGGATCTGGGGTGCAGAGTGACCACATTGCGGCCACATCACATCAATACTCGAGAGATAGAGACTACAGAGATACTACAGCTGCTAACAGCAACAGCCTATTGATCCCTAACTAAAGGAATGTGTGTGTGTGTAATAGCCGTGCCAGCTGTGCTTACCCTCCTCTCTGAGTGGAGTGATTCTTGACGGCTGCTAAATGACATCTCACAGGTGAAGAGCCATACAGTTAGAGCACTGACCACAGAAAATTAAATCGCTTTGTGTGTGTGTGTATGTATTTGTGTGTGTGTAGGTGTGTGTGTGTGTGTGTGCGTGGATGTGTGTGTGTGTGTGTGTGAAGCAAGAAAGACCAGACGGTAAGAGGATAGGAGAGGAGAAGAGAGAGAGAGAGAGAAAGAGAGAGAGAGAGAGAGAGAGAGAGAGAGAGAGAGAGAGATGGAGAGAGAGTAGATGTGAGTAGTCTGTCTGTGTTCAATAGGCCAGTATTCTCTGGAGACCAGTATTGATTGACAGCTCTGACTAAGCCATCCACATCACTGCTGATCCCTCTCAACATCCACATCTTACCGTGTGTGTGGGGGGGGGTAGACACAGACATACACACAGGACACACACAGATATACACACGCAGACACAGACACAGGTACACTGACACAGATGCAGACACACAGTACACACACAGACATACACTCATAGTCGCAGATACAGACACACACAGATATACACACATAGACGCAGACACACACACACACAGACACACACACACAGTGGCAGTGTTTCTGAATGGGGCCGGCGGCCGTTGTTCTCCTGTCACTCACTCGTCTCTCAGACCCAGGAGACACACCGCTGACATTTAGAAGATTCCCTCCCTCTATCCATCCTCTCTCTCTCTCCCTGTGTGTGAATGTGTGTGTGTGTGTGTGTCTAGGGTGTCTATGTGGTAATGAACGGGCCTTTAAGGTTACTAAGATAAGTCAGGAGTCCCTCATTACCCACCATGCACTGCTCCCCCACGTAGAGTGATAATTGAGAGGGAGAGAGGGAAAGCGAGAGAGAGAGAGAGAAGGAGAGAAACAGAGGGAGAGAAAGAGAGGGAAGGAAAGAGAGGGGGAAGGAGAGAGAGAGAGGGGGGAAGAAGAGAAGCAGAGAGAGAGAGAGAGAGAGAGAGAGAGAGAGAGAGAGAGAGAGAGAGAGAGAGAGAGAGAGAGAGAGAGAGAGAGAGAGAGAGAGAGAGAAGGGAATAATAGGTGGATAAACAGAAGATAATTGGGAGGATCGGGAGTGAGCGGAGCGATTGATCAGGGTCATTACAGAGCGCAGACAGAGAGAAGCGGGGTGAAAGGTCAACAGTGCAGCAAGGACACACGCACACACACGCACTCACTAACACACACTCACACACTCACACACATGGTGGGTTTAGCAGCTGCAGAGACAGACAATTTGAACCTGTTCACGTGTTACACTAGCACCACCTTCAGGTGGGTTATGATTTTCCCCAGTCTCACTCAGTGGAGTCACTCTTGGCCCAGCTAGAGATGTATGGAACGAGAAAAAGTATGTTATCATAAAGTTGATGAAAACAGGATGAGACTAAATTGTTTTCATGTCTATGTTTTCTGTTGGTTATTTCATTAACATAACAGTTTTGTACTTTAGCACACAATCATTGTGATAACTATGGCTAAACCAATTTCACGGTACTGAGACTGTATGCCAGATATTAGAATAGTGGACCTATACTGCCATCTAGAGGCAGGAATAAGTACAACCAGTGAAGAAAGTGAGTATTCTGGGTGTGTGCCACCGTGCAGACAGCTGTTGTCGCAAACTCAGGTAACACACACACACATAGCAAGACTCGTTCACACAAAGACTGGTCTTGGTAAAGGAATAATGAGAATTGAACATTTGTCTCTGACGGAAAATGTAAAAAAAAGAAAAGAACACCAAGGACTCTGATCAAGTGAAAGACTGGGTGAGCTGACATTGAAATGTCACTCTGTATGAGGCGGTGGGAGAACTGAACCTGTAATTGGGTGGAAGATCTCTCTTTATCCCTACAGTCTGTACATGTTCTGTACATGTTCTATGTTATACAGACCTCCTTCAACCTCCACGGGACTGGCTCTTAGTAGAGTTCTTGGTGTAGTTCCAGTAACATCAGTGGACATAGAAAATGTACAGACCGTAGAGATAGAGAGAGATCTTCAACCCAATTACAGGTTCAGTTCTCCAACCGCCTCATACAGAGTCACATTTCAATGAGGCCAGTTCACCATCAGAGACATATGTTCAATTCTCATTATTCCTTTACCAAGACCAGTGTATATAAAGAAGGGGACTGAGCCCAGTAGACTACATTAGTTCTGAAGAGACATTCATAATGAGGGGTGCTGTAGCTCTGCTGTTCTGTTTGTCTAGGACATGGGCTCAGGGAGAGAGTAGAGGGGTTAGGGAGAATGACATCACTCAACAGGGTCACAGCGAAGGGAGAGAGCAGGGGTCAGAGAGAATAACACTCAACAGGGTCACAGCGAAGGGAGAGAGCAGGGGTCAGAGAGAATAACACTCAACAGGGTCACAGCGAAGGGAGAGAGCAGGGGTCAGAGAGAATAACACTCAACAGGGTCACAGCGAAGGGAGAGAGCAGGGGTCAGAGAGAATAACACTCAACAGGGTCACAGCGAAGGGAGAGAGCAGGGGTCAGAGAGAATAACACTCAACAGGGTCACAGCGAAGGGAGAGAGCAGGGGTCAGAGAGAATAACACTCAACAGGGTCACAGCGAAGGGAGAGAGCAGGGGTCAGAGAGAATAACACTCAACAGGGTCACAGCGAAGGGAGAGAGCAGGGGTCAGAGAGAGGGGGGGGGGGTTGAGAATAAGAACCTCATTCTGAAGGCATATAAGCAAATAAATTAACTTAACGTGTGCTCATCTAAGGACTACTCCTCTATATGATGCATCATGGGTGAATAAAACTTTATTTAAAAACTGATTCAACACCATAGTGCCCTCAAAGCTCATCACTAAGCTAAGGACCCTGGGACTAAACACCTCCCTCTGCAACTGGATCCTGGACTTCCTGACGGGCCGCCCCCCAGGTGGTAAGGGTAGGTAACAACACATCTGCCATGCTGATCCTCAACACGGGGGCCCCTCAGGGGTGTGTGCTCAGTTCCCTCCTGTACTCCCTGTTCACCCATGACTGCATGGCCAGGCACGACTCCAACACCATCATTAAGTTTGCCGACGACACAACAGTGGTAGGCCTGATCACCGACAACGATGAGACAGCCTATAGGGAGGAGGTCAGAGACTTGGCCGTGTGGTGCCAGGATAACAACCTCTCCCTCAAGGTGATCAAGACAAAGGAGATTGTGGACTACAAGAAAAAGAAGAGGACCGAGCACGCCCCCATTCTCATCGACGGGGCTGTAGTGGAGCAGGTTGAGAGCTTCAAGTTCCTTGGTGCCCACATCACCAACAAACTATCATGGTCCAAACACACCAAGACAGTCGTGAAGAGGGCACGACAAAGCCTATTCCCCCTCAGGAGACTGAATAGATTTGGCATATGTCCTCAGATCTTCAAGAGGTTCTACAGCTGCACCATCGAGAGCATCCTGACTGGTTGCATCACTGCCTGGTATGGCAATTGCTCGGCCTCCAACCGCAAGGCACTACAGAGTGTAGTGCGTACGGCCCAGTACATCACTGAGGCCAAGCTTCCTGCCATCCAGGACCTCTATACCAGGCAGAGGAAGGCCCTAAAAATTGTCAAAGACTCCAGACACCCTAGTCATAGACTGTTCTCTCTGCTACCGCACGGCAAGCGATACCGGAGCACCAAGTCTAGATCCAAAAGGCTTCTTAACAGCTTCTACCCCCAAGCCATAAGACTCCTGAACAGCTAATCAAATGGCTACCCGGACTATTTGCATTGTCCCCCCCAACCCCCTCTTTTATGCTGCTGCTACTCTCTGTTTATTATCTATGCATAGTCACTTTAACTCTACCTACATGTACAAATTACCTCAATTACCTCGACTAACCTGTGCCCCCGTACATTGACTCTGTACCGGTACCCCCTGTATATAGCCTCCCTACTGTTATTTTATTTTACTGCTGCCCTTTAATTATTTTTAATTTTTAATTTTTTACTTATCCATTTTTTACTTAACACTTATTTTTCTCAAAACTGCATTGTTGGTTAAGGGCTTGTAAGCATTTCACTGTAAGGTCTACACCTGTTGTATTCGGCACGTGACAAATAACATTTGATTTGATTTGATTTTTTACAGGAACTTGAAAAAGTGTTAGGTAATGAGACACATGTCCACAGACACTGTGCTTGTACGTAATAAATATTATAGTTTAACATAAACTTCAACTAATATACTATTTTTATGATTTATGGACAAACTACAGAAACATATTCTGTATTTTATTCAAATAATTAAGGTTTTCTAAAGATTTTTTTATAAAATGACCCGAGAATTTAATCCGGACGCATTTCCGTAATGACAATTTGGGGTGAAAACGTAAAATATTCAGGCGAAAATGAACAATTTATTTAAAATAAGACACCTTCCCAAAAACTAGACATCTTAGTCCTCAGAATGATAGTTGATTTTTGGACATGAATCATGGTTTTGTAACTCAATCTACTACAGACATTTTAAAACTGGTTTCTTGAGAATCACCATGGTAGATGAGTACATATGAATACGTAAGTTAATTTGGATAAGGTCTGTAAAGTGGAGAATCAATGGCTTTTGAGGTTTGATTTGCTATCTGAATTCCAGCTCAAACCACTGACCTGTCAGTGATGGGGGCCAGAGTGACAGACAGGTGGAGGAACTGAAAAGAGAGAATGCAGGTAATTTATCACAAGAATACATAAAAAATATGATTTTGTTAATTTGGTTCATATCAATGCAGGTAATGTCATTTGGATTTGGTCAACAATTTCAGTATATGAATATGTAAGTTGTTGACCAAGTCCAGAGGAAGAAATATGCTGAATTAAGTTGCTTTTAAAATTATTTGGCTATAGATAGTTTATTTAAGTTAATGTTATATTAACATGATCATGATTATTTGATCTGATGTTCATTTTGTGTTATTTTTCCTTCGACCTCATGGCTTGGTTTTTGCTCTGACATGCACAGTCAACTGTGGGACCTTATATAAACAGGTGTGTGCCTTTCCAAATCATGTCCAATCAATTCAATTTACCACAGGTGGACTCCAATTAAGTTGTAGAAACATCTCAAGGATGATCGATGGAAACAAGATGCACCTGAGCCCAATTTCAAGTCTCATAGCAAAGGGTCTGAATACTTATGTAAATACGTTTTTTTTTTTTTTTTCACATTTGCATAGAAATCAAAAATTTTGTTTTCGCTTTGTCATTATGGGGTATTGTGTGTAGATTGATGCGAATTGTAACATAACAAAATGTGGAAAAAGGGAAGGGGTCTGAATTCTTTCCGAATGCACTGTACATATCTAATGCATTGTCTCTAGAGCTGGAGGAGGGAGGTGTGGTCTACATGAGTCTCCCCTCAGGCAGTGGGCTCTTCGATGATACTGATAACCCTAACACTTTCCAGGGCTTCTTGCTCTTCCCTTTGTGAGGAGAGCACCATGCATTCTGTAATTAATTCAGATGTCTGATGTGAGCTGCTCTGGGTTCCAATGTTCCTCTCTAACCAATAAATAAACAAGCATTATAGACAAACAATTAAAATGTTAATCTTTGTATTATTGACAATTAATTGAGAATCATAATCCTTGTAAAGCCAGTTGTAACCACTGGTAAATTGTGTGTCATGCTTTTTTCAGCAGTTAGGCCTTAGGTCTTGGGAGTTATCAATGCTCTCAACAATAAAATGCAATGTAGATTCTATAATATTTTCACATCACAGAAAGGAATAAGAATCCAACCTTCCATAGCAGAAAATTCAGCATAATAAATGTATAAATCCCATACATTACCCCATATTGTTATTCAATTGTCATCTGTATTTGCATAAACAGTGCTGAATGGAATTTTAAACTGTAGATTGATAATGCTGAGTGTACGTCGCGGTTTCCTATTGGACGCTGCAGTGATTGGCTCTATCGATGGATGTGATGGACCATTAGGAGAGAGGAGAGGAGACGGGCGAAACTAACAACAGACACATTCATTCTTAAACTGGGATATCATTACATTATTTCAAGATTAAATCCGATCACTTGGATTATTATGGATGTCTCCGTTTCCCACAAGGCTTAAGCGCATTGGCAAAACAGATCGGTTCAGTTACAAATCCCGCTAATTCCAGATTGGTTTAACCGAGACTCATTCGTTGACAGCCCTGGATCGCTCCTCGCGCCCATTCACAATACGAGAAATAGCCTACGACACATCAAACAACCGCGTTGAAAATATTCTGTAGTGATGCGATTGAGATCCAGTGAATAGGCTCCGTAATGAAATGCTCAAATACAATCAACAATGAGGATTCCGTCTCAGTTCTGTCTCGTTTAAAACGTTTTTATACTCCCTTTTTGGCCATGATTTTCCTGCCCAGCCTGCTGCAGCTGACAGTGCTCCTGGTCCAGGGCAGTTGGCGGGGGGTCGCGCCGAGCCCCACTGATGAAGGCGCACTGCGGGCCAGCCACGGAGACCATGGAGAGCCGGGCCACAAGGAGCCCCATAAGGACTCATACAGCACCTTCGCCTCGGAGTTCCTGGAGTCTAGACATCTATCGGATGATGGTGAGAAAGAGATACAGGATAGGCCAATTCTGAACGAGGCATTTTGCTTACTGTGGCCTTCATGGTAATCAAGGGTGTGTTTATGTTTATGTGTAGGCCTTCTCTTGATGGAAATCAGAGGGAGCATCTACATATCTGTGGTTGATAAGTCATTCGTGGTTGATTGGCTATTTATGTGATGATGCGCGGGATGATAGACCGACCATACAGTGTCTTACTTCCACCCGAGTCCACTCATGCATGGATCAGGACCCTGGCCAGCTCCCCACTATCTCAATTTTGTTATGAAACGTGAAGGAGCAGTTGTGCTTCTCTGAATGCACATTAGGCTGAACCCCACCAAGTGATGCATATAGTAGAACTTATAGAATATGATTGTTGGGGAGGCAGCTCAGTAGCCTAATCATTTCTCATGTGGTGTGTGTGTGTGTGTTATCCAGGCTACCCCTTCCCCACCGCCCCTCCTGTGGATCCTTTTGCCAGGATCAAAGTCGTAGACTGTGGAGTCACCAAGGGCTGCATAAGGTCAGTGTGTGTTTGTGTGTGTGTGTGTGTGTGTTTTGCATGCTTGCAAGCATGTGTGTGTCCATGGCTCTCTCTGTGTACTGTGGTCCCACTCTGGCAGATGTGGGAGTACATCACTCTGAAGAGGTTACATTTCTTAATTGTGTGTGTGTGTGTGTGTGTGTGTGTGTTTGTGTGTGTGTAGGTATGGGAAGCCGGGGTGTGATGCAGAGACGTGTGACTATTTCATGAGTTACCGGCGGATCGGGACAGACGTGGAGTATGAGATGAGTGCTGACACTGACGGCTGGGTGGCTGTAGGCTTCTCCTCTGACAAGAAGATGGTGAGTGACCGTATCTGTGTATGTGCGGGCATTGATGTGTGTGTGTGTGTGAGCATGCGTGAGATCTGTTCTTACACTCTACATACAGTGCATTCGGAAAGTATTCTGACCCCTTGACTTTTTCCACATTTTGTTAAGTTACAGATTTATTCTAAAATTGATTAAATTGTTTTTTCCCCCCCTCATCAATCTACACACAATACCCCATAATGACAAAGCAAAAACAGGTTTTTATATATTTTAGCAAATGCATAAGAAATACAAAACTGAAATATCACATTTACATACAGTACCAATCAAAAGTTTGGACACGCCTACTCATTCAAGGGTTTTTCTTAATTTTTACTATTTTTTACATTGTAGAATAATAGTGATGACATCAAAACTATGAAAGAACACATTTGGAATCATGTAGTAACCAAAAAAGTGTTAAACAAATCAAAATATATTTTATATTTGAGATTCTTCAAATAGCGACCCTTTGCCTTGATGACAGCTTTGTACGCTCTTAGCATTCTCTCAACCAGCTTCACCTGGAATGCTTTTCCAACAGTCTTGAAGGAGTTCCCACATATACTGAGCACTTGTTGGCTGCTTTTCCTTCACTCTGCCGTCCGACTCATCCCAAAACATCTCAATTGGGTTGAGGTCGGGGGATTGTGGAGGCCAGATCATATGATGCAGCACTCCATCACTCTCCTTCTTGGTAAAATAGCCCTTACACAGCCTGGAGGTGTGTTGGGTCATTGTTCGGTTGAAAAACATATGATTGTCCCACTAAGCCCAAACCAGATGGGATGGCGTATCGCTGCAGAATGCTGTGGTAGCCATGCTGGTTAAGTGTGCCTTGAATTCTAAATAAATCACAGACAGTGTCACCAGCAAAGCACCCCCAAACCATAACACCTCCTCCTCCATGCTTTACGGTGGGAACTACACATGCAGAGATCATCCGTTCACCCACACCGCGTCTCACAAAGACACGGCGGTTTGAAACAAAAATCTCAAATTTGGACCAAACGACAAATGTCCACCGGTCTGATGTCCATTGCTCGTGTTTCTTAGCCCAAGCAGGTCTCTTCTTCTTATTGGTGTCCTTTAGTAGTGGTTTCTTTGCAGCAATTCGACCATGAAGGCCTGATTCACACAGTCTCCTCTGAACAGTTGATGTTGAGCTTTGTCTGTTACTTTAACTTATTTGGGCTGCAATTTCTGAGGCTGGTAACTCCAATGAACTTATCCTCTGCAGCAGAGGTAACTCTGGGTCTTCCTTTCCTGTGGCGGTCCTCATGAGAGCCAGTTTCATCATAGCGCTTGATGGTTTTTGCGACAGCGCTTGAAGAAATGTTCAAAGTTCTTGAAATGTTCAGTATTGACTGGCCTTCATGTTTTAAAGTTATGATGGACTGCCGTTTCGCTTTGCTTATTTGAGCTGTTCTTGCCATAATATGGACTTCGTATTTTACCAAATAGGGCTATCTTCTGTATACCCCCCTACCTTGTCACAACACAACTGATTGGCTCAAACACATTAAGAAGGAAAGAAATTCCACAAATTAACTTTTAAGAAGGCACACCTGTTAATTGAAATGCATTCCAATGACTACCTCATGAAGCTGGTTGAGATAATGCCAAGAGTGTGCAAAGCTGTCATCAAGGCAAAGGGTGGCTATTTGAAGAATCTCAACTATAAAATATATTTTGATTTGTTTAACACTTTTTTGGTCACTACATGATTCCATATGTGTTATTTCATAGTTTTGATGTCTTCACTATTATTCTACAATGTAAAACATTGTAAAAATAAAGAAGAACCCTTGAATGAGTAGGTGTGTCCAAACTTTTGACTGGTAGTGTAAGTATTCAGACCCTTTACTCAGTACTTTGTTGAAGCACCTTTGGCAGTGATTACAGCCTTGAGTCTTCTTGGGTATGACGCTACAAGCTTGGCACACCTGCATTTGGGGAGTTTCTCCCATTCTTCTCTGCAGAGCCTCTCAAGCTCTGTCAGGTTGGATGGGGAGCGTCGCTGCACAGCTATTTTCAGGTCTCTCCAGAGATGTTTGATTGGGTTCAAGTCCGGGCTCTGGCTGGGCCACTCAAGGACATTCAGAGACTTGTCCCAAAGCCACTCCTGTGAGGGATGTAGCTCAGTTGATAGAGCATGGCATTTGCAACGCCAGGGTTGTGGGTTCGATTCCCACAGGGGGTATGATTTTTTTTAAATGTATGCACTAACTGTAAGTCGCTCTGGATAAGAGCGTCTGCTAAATGACTAAAATGTTAAATGTAAATGTAAATGGTCTTGGCTGTGTGCTTAGGGTCATTGTCCTGTTGGAAGGTGAACCTTCTCCCCAGTCTGAGTTCCTGAGGACTCTGGAGCAGGTTTACATCAAGGATCTCTCTGTACTTTGCTCCTTTCATCTTTCCTTCGATCCTGACTAGTCACCCAGTCCCTGCCGCTGAAAAACATCCCCACAGCATGGTGCTGCCATCACCATGCTTCACCTTAGGGATGGTGCCAGGTTTCCTCCAGACGTGACGCTTGGCATTCAGGCCAAAGAGTTCATTCTCGGTTTCATCAGACCAGAGAATCTTGTTTCTCATGGTCTGAGAGACATTAGGTGCCTTTTGGCAAACTCCAAGCGGGCTGTCATGTGCCTTTTATTGAGGAGTGGCTTCCGTCTGGCCACTCTACCATAAAGGCCTGATTAGTGGAGTGCTGTAGAGATGGTTGTCCTTCTGGAAGGTTCTCCCATCTCCACAGAGGAACTCTGGAGCTCTGCCAGAGTGACCATTGGATTCTTGGTCACCTCGCTGACCAAGGCCCTTCTCCTCCGATTGCTCAGTTTGGCCGGGCGGCCAGCTCTGGGAAGAGTCTTGGTGGTTCTAAACTTCGTCCATTTAAGAATAATGGAGGCCACTGTGTTCTTGGGGACCGTCAATGCTGCAGAAATGTGTTGGTACCTTTCCCCAGATCTTTGCCTCAACACAATCCTGTCTCGGAGCTCTACGGACAATTCCTTCGACCTCATGGCTTGGTTTTTGCTCTGACATGCACTGTCAAATGTGGGACCTTATATAGACAGGTGTGTGCCTTTCCAAATCATGTCCAATCAACTGAATTTACCACAGGTGGACTCCAGTCAAGTTGTAGAAACATCTCAAGGATGATCAATGAAAACAGGATGCACCTGAGCTCAATTTTGAGTCTCATAGCAAAGGGTCTGAATACTTATGTAAATAAGGTATTTCAGTTTTTTATTTTTAATACATTTGCAAAAATGTATAAAAACCTGTTTTCGCTTTGTCATTATGGGGTATTGTGTGTAGATTGATGAGGGAAAACATTGATTTAATCAATTTTAGAATAAAGCTGTAACATAACAAAATATGGAAAAAGTCAAGGGGTCTGAATACTTTCCGAATGCACTGTATGCTTCCAACAATTGAGTGGGTAAACCTAATAACCAACGTTTCAGCAATTAGGTTATAACATTTACCCATTAAATAGTTGGGAGCCTATATAGAGTGTGGGACTTTCTTTCTTTTGATACAGTTTACTCTTGGTTAGTCAATAGCACCTCTACAAACATTTTTGGGTCAGAGTCAGCTAATGCTTTTACTACATCTGGTACACATGAAGTCTATCATGACAGACACATTAAAAAGTAAGACAATGCTGATTGGTCAACCTATCCTTCATGCTGATTGGTTCTCCTCACCCCCACCCCTCTCAGGGAGGAGATGACGTGATGGGCTGTGTCCATGATGATAATGGGCGTGTTCGTATCCATCACTTTTACAACGTGGGCCAGTGGGCCAAGGAGATCAAGAGGAATCCTGCCAGAGATGAAGAGGGCGTGTTTGACAACAACCGTGTGACCTGCCGCTTCAAACGGCCGCTCTACGTCCCCAGAGAGGAGACACTGGTGGACCTGCATCTCTCTTGGTACTACCTGTTGGCCTGGGGACCTGCTATACAAGGTCAGTCAATGAGTGTGTATGTGGTTGTGTGTGTGCAGAAAGTTGATGTGTGTTTATTAGCATGTACATGTAAATTATTTCCCTTTTTCTCTTACTCTCCTCCCCCACTCTTCTCCTTTCCTTCTCTCCTTTCCTCCTCTCCTCCAGGTTCCATCACACGTCATGACAACGATGCTCCACCAGTCTCCGATCACATGATCAGCATCTATAAGTATGAGGACATCTTCATGCCGTCTACAGCCTACCAGACGTTCTCCTCTCCCTTCTGTCTGCTGCTCATAGTAGCCCTCACCTTCTATCTGCTGATGGGCACGCCCTGAGAGAGAGGAGGAGAGAAGAGAGGAGACGAGACGAGATGAGAGAAGAGGAGAGAAGAGGAGAGAAAATTACATTTTACATTTTTAGTCATTTAGCAGACGCTCTTATCCAGAGCGACTTACAGTTAGTGAGTGCATACATTTTTCATACTGGCCCCCCATGGGAAACGAACCCACAACCCTGGCGTTGCAAGTGCCATGCTCTACCAACTGAGCTACAGGAGGGCAAAATGAGAGATGAGAGGAGAGGAGAGGAGAGGAGAGGAGAGAAGAGAGGAGAAGAGAGGAGAGGATAAGAGAGGGGACGAGAGGAGACGAGAAGAGACGAGAAGAGAGAAGGAGAGAGGAGAAGAGAGGAGACGAGAGGAGACGAGAAGAGAGAAGGAGAGAGGAGAAGAGAGGAGACGAGAGGAGACGAGAAGAGAGAAGGAGAGAGGAGAAGAGAGGAGACGAGAGGAGAGGGGACGAGAGGAGACGAGAGGAGAGGAGAGAGGAGAAGAGAGGAGACGAGAGAAGAGGAGAGGAGAAGAGACGAGACGAGAGGAGAGAGGAGAGGACAGAAGAGGAGAGGACAGAAGAGGAGGGGAGAGGACAGAAGAGAAGAGGAGAGGACAGAAGAGGAGAGGACAGAAGAGGAGAGGAGAGGACAGAAGAGGAGAGGAGAGGACAGAAGAGGAGAGGAGAGAAGAAAGGAGACGAGAGGAGAGAAGAGAGGAGAGAAGAGAAGAGGAGAGGACAGAAGAGGAGAGATGAAAGGAGATGAGGAGAGAAGACAGGAGAAGAGAAAAGAGCCAGCAATAAGACTGAGATTTTACATTGTATTTCTGTCTGCCACATCCTCAATGCAGGGTGCTCTTTACACAGAATTTCACTATAAATATATATGAATAAATATATACAGTAGGCTACTATATATACTTTACATTGAGGACTCATCAGGAAGCTTGCAAGTCATTCAGAAAATGGTATTGTGTTACCATAACAACATACACTAACCCATTAGTCAGAAAATCTGAAATATTGTAGGTGTTTCTAGAGAACAGTAGCATAACCTTTAGTTTTAGCGAGGTATTTAATTGAGTGCATTTATGTTTATGACAGTAAGGTATTGCACACCTGACAACAAGTATTACTAATATGTGAAGAACCTACGGACACGATACCAGGAGACGTTACACACTGGGACAGACTACTGAGACTGGAGAGAGACTTCACTTAGAGAGAACCATCCAGATTGACTTGAGCCAAATAAAAGCAGACAGCTCATAGTTTATTATCCTGCTGAAACATACTGCTTCTGTATGCAGCCATGCTTTACACAACACTCATTCTCCACAGGGAAATACAGTATTATTAGTATTAGTATTATAGTATTTGTATACAGAAACTAAGACTAGGTGGTAGAACAGATTTTTATTTTTAAGCTCTGAGACCTATCAACAATGGCCTATTCAGCCCCAGGGGATAAGTCTTTACTATGTAACACTGAACTCTATACTGTATTCCACAATGTGTGAGAGGGTCCATTTTTTTAGGATTGCTTTATTTCACCACATGCTAGTTCATATGTTTCATTTGCTTGTGGCGAAGTGCGTGTGTGTGATCACTGTTTGCTGATGATAGGGCAGCTGGCTGTATGATTGATGGTGCATGATTCCTTTGTAGATATGCAATAACACACCCATCAGCACTGAGCCTATAGTGGACATTATGACAGCCAGGGACAGAGGCTCTGTCTGACAGCTTTCATTGGCCCTGCAGCATATGGCCTAGAGCTGAAGGAATCTATGGCACAGAGTCCAGTTGTATTTGTACTGTTCACTGAACCGTTGTTTTACATGGAAATGCTTCCCCACTGAAACAGTGTCTAGTGTCTAACATGCAAGTGTTTTTGTTATCAATAAAGCTGTGTTCAGTAAAAAATACCCAACAACATCTTGTTTTCATCTCTGTTGGTAATGTGATGGATCTGTCATCTGCATCATGTGCCCTTCAGGCAACATACATTTAATCTGCAATGTAATGAATTTACAATGAATTACACACAACAATACAACATCTGTGTGGGTCGCCCTGGGCTGGGAACAAATAATGGGCATTGACATATTTTTGGACAAGCAGCACATTCTAAATAATTCAAGATAATAGAGGATAGGGATTGTCTACAGATAACTGGGTAACACTTCATTTTAAAGGGTCCTTATTACAGTGTAATTACACTGTAACAAGTATTGTAGTGTAGTGTCGAGATAACGATGCTAATTATGCTGTGATTACAAGAAATCCGCTGACACTGTCCTTGATTATAATAGTTTATTACACCAAAGATTTCAGCGTCAATTTACAGACTCCTGCAGACATCTGGAGAACAACTGACCCAATCTCTAATATGTTGTTCTTTCCCGTCCTTTGTTCCAACCATGGTATTTATAATCTGTAACATGATATGGGTGGTTTTCCCATCCACCAATCCCTGGCCTCCACATAACAGACTCCCTCTGTTTTAGGGGGCCCCTATAGTAATGCTTTCCATATGCTTCCGCAAGCTGAGTCAACTTCCTCTAACACACCATTTGCAAACGTCAGCAAAGTCATAAACTGTTTAGACACTACATATTTCCCCCCTTCGAGACTAATTAAGTCTCGAAAACAAAAAGAATAGGATTATGACAAATAACAATTTATCTTATTGAGTAACTTTAGCAATAAACCAAAATGTATGGAGAGTAAACACATTTTTCTATGTAGTGTAAATACATTTCTATGAAATATGAACAAATCTTTATGGAGTGTGAGAGCGAAAAACCTGTCTGGCAGCTTTCTTTCTAAATATCCATCAATCAATCAAGACAGTAAAATTCTCTCACGGCCCCTCTGCCCCAGGCAACCACCTAAGTACTCCAGATCAATTCATAAATCTTTATTAATGCATTTTAAACTATGATGCAATTGAATACACATGAAAGCCTCAGAAAACAAAATACAATCAAAAATGTCCACATTCAGGCTGGTCGACCCATCGGACCCTCCTGTGGATTCTCTCTGTCCCTGCCTAGACCCAATATCTCTAAGCATCCACGAAATAAACAAAAACATCTGAGATCCCCACATGTACCCAACAACAGAAAATATCATTCTTCAAAAATTAATACAGAAAGAATATGACACAAATTATGTATTACACATGCAAATATGTCTATATATCATTGCAGACACTGGAATGTAGTCCACTACACTGCATCTCCTCAGCAGTGTCGACTTTCAATGCAACGTCGATGACGGAATCTGAACATTTCCACACCTTCCTTGTTCCACTTCCTCCAGTCCATTCATATTGTCCATGTTTGAGTATTTGAATCACCTCTACACATTACATTTTACATTTACATTTTAGTCATTTAGCAGACGCTCTTATCCAGAGCGACTTACAGTTAGTGAGTGCATACATTTTCATACTGGTCCCCCGTGGGAATCGAACCCACAACCCTGGCGTTGCAAGCGCCATGCTCTACCAACTGAGCTACACGGGACATTCCCCCATATGCTTCTGGAAGAAAAGAAAACACCAACCAGTATCTTTTGCAAAACAACACATGCAAATTAAAACATCAATATCAACAATAATATAAAAATGATATATAAAATGAATCACATTCCATTTCCCCCCTTTGATTCATAAGAAAATACTAAATATCACAATAATATGTAAAGACGTGAAAAATGATCGGATATTCAAAATGGATATCTATCCATCAATACTCCTTTGAGTATTTGACAGAAGGTTAAACCCTCTTGTCGTTTCATTTGCAAAACCCTGCAAAGTATAGGTAATATTATCAATGTGATCTGCCAAAAATGTTACACCACACCATGGAAAAAGTCCAAGTCCCCACTTCTCTCCTAGACTTATCCTCCAATGGTAGGCTTCCAGACTATGACATTGCTTCATTTCCCTTTTCACCCTATTTCCAGACCTAGAATCAGATTTAACTGTGTCCGGTGCTTCCCCTCTTTTAATGGTAAAAACCTCATATGGAAGCTTCAACGTCGACATGTAACAACATCCTTTCCATCCATAGGGTAAGAATATATATGCTCTATCACCACAAACCCACCAAATATCTCTAAAATTCCCAATAGTCACATTGCCATGCAAAGGCTGATCTTTCACCATCAAAGTCCTGCTCTTCTCACTAAATGGAACATAAAAAGTTACATTATTGTCAGGTTTTGGCCATGACTGTTCGGGTTTTGGTCACTAGATGTCCCCATTGCACCTTTTTTGTACCTTTTTGTTTTTTCTTGATCTAATTATTGTTTGCACCTGTAGGTCATTCCCTTGTTAGTATTTAAACCCTGTGTGTTCCTCAGTTCCTTGCTCAGTGTTTGTAAGTTAGCACCCAGCCCCAGCCCCAGCCCCAGCCCCAGCCCCAGCCCCAGCCCCAGCCCCAGCCCCAGCCCCAGCCCCAGCCCCAGCCCCAGCCCCAGCCCCAGCCCAAGCCCAAGCCCAAGCCCAAGCCCAAGCCCAAGCCCAAGCCCAAGCCCAAGCCCAAGCCCAAGCCCAAGCCCAAGCCCAAGCCCAAGCCCAAGCCCAAGCCCAAGCCCAAGCCCAAGCCCAAGCCTTGTGTTATATGGATATTTCTCTGGTGGGATTTTTACCACTTTGTGGAGTTTCTTTGTTTTTTGGAGGTTTTCCTCTTTGTGCCTCTTGGCTTTATTTTTGGACATTGTGGATTTAGTTTCTTTGCCTGAGGATTTTGTTCTTTATTAAACCACCATCTCTAGTACTGCTGTGTCTGCCTCATCTTCTGGGTTCTGACAATTATTAGTGACTGTTTCTCGCACCGGGTCGTGACAGAAACACTGAGCCATTATTATGAACCCAGAGGCAGCCAGTACCCAGGATTTTTTTTCCATGCTGTCCCACCATGAGGGGACTGTCCAACGCCACGAAGCTGCTCTGGTTCAGCAAGAGGCCTTAATGGCTAGACATTCTCAACTTCTGTCAGAGATGCTGACTTCCATAAAGCAGATTTCGGATCGACTTTCCCCGGCAACCGCTTCTGCTCCAGTTCATCCGATTCAAGGGCTCCTGGCAGTTAATCCCCTGGCGGAACCTCGTCTGCCGCCTCCTCAACGGTTCTCAGGGGACCCAAGTGTTTGTAAGGGGTTTTTCACCCAATGTTCTCTCTCCTTTGAGCTGCAACCATCGTCGTTTCCCACCGACCGGTCCAAGATAGCATATATCATCACCCTGCTGTCGGAAAAGGCTCTAGCCTGGGCTACTGCTGTGTGGGATGCCCAAAGTCCCTGCTGTGCCAGCTACTCTACCTTTGCTGAAGAATTCAAGCGAGTGTTTCAAGGTCCTACCAACGGCCCTGACTCAGCCAAACAGCTCCTGACTCTCCGCCAAGGTCGGCGCAGCGTGACGGACTATGCCATCCAGTTCCGCACTGTGGCAGCAGCAAGTGGCTGGAACGACGAGGCGCTCACAGTGTGTTTTTTGAAGGGTCTTTCTGACACCATCCAAGATGAACTGGCCACTCGGGAACCACCGGACAACCTCGAGTCCCTTATCAAGTTGGCTTCACGCATAGACCAGCGTCTGAGAGAGAGAGAACAAAACCATAGACCGCTCACCCTAGTTCCTATCGGTTCCAACTCCGAGTCTCCACCTTTATCCTCGCTGGCTCCACCAGAACCCATGCAGGTTGGACACATCTCCCAGGCTGAGAGAGACCGCCGAATGAGGGAGCGATGCTGTCTATATTGCGGCAAACCGGGCCATTTCCGCTCCACGTGTCCCGGGCTCCAGGGAAACGCACTCTCCCGTGCAGGCCTGGGAGGACTGTAACGGGAAACATAACCTCCTCCCATCTATCCAACTCCCGCCTGCTCATTCCTGTTACCCTTTCCTGGGACGACCACGAGGTTTCTCTTCAAGCCTTGGTAGACTCTGGAGCCGCAGGTAACTTCATGGATGGGATCTGGGCGAAGGAGAATGGCGTTCCTTCTGAACCTCTAAGTGACCCCATAAGGGTTACTACGTTGGATAGAAGTCCTTTGGGATCTGGACTTGTCACTCGTGCCACTACCCCCTTACGACTTTCAGTTTCCCAACACAAGGAAGTGATGAACTTTCATCTGATCGCCTGTTCCGAGTTTCCTCTCGTCCTTGGCTATCCCTGGCTTCACAGCCATAACCCTCACATCGACTGGTCTGTGGGCACTATCAAGCAGTGGGGTCCCACGTGCCAAGCCACTTGTATCTTCCCGAGTTCCCAGAGTTCTCCTTCCGAGTCTCTAGAATCCATCGACTTGTCCCGAGTTCCCGAGTGTTACCATGACCTCAAACTGGTATTTAGCAAACAGAGGGCCACCAAACTACCACCCCATAGACCTTACGATTGCACCATCGACCTGTTGCCGGGGACCTGCCCTCCCAGGGGTCGGATCTTTTCCCTTTCTCCTCCCGAACGAGCTGCTATGGATACCTACATCAAGGACGCTCTGACAGCAGGCCTCATGCGTCCATCTACCTCGCCGGCGGGAGCAGGGTTTTTCTTTGTGGCCAAGAAAGACGGCGGATTACGACCTTGCATCGACTACCGGGGACTCAATGCCATAACCGTCCGTAACCGCTACCCGCTACCTCTTATGGCCACAGCCTTTGAGCTGCTCCAGGAAGCAGTTGTCTTCACTAAGCTTGACCTGCGGAACGCATACCATCTTGTGCGGATCAAACCCGGGGACGAGTGGAAGACCGCTTTCAACACGCCTACTGGTCACTACGAATACTCGGTGATGCCCTTCGGCCTGACCAACGCTCCGGCTGTGTTCCAAGCGCTCATAAACGATGTGCTTAGGGATATGCTTAACATCTTCGTGTTTGTGTACTTGGATGACATCCTCATCTTTTCGAGCTCCCTTCAAGAACACACTAAGCATGTCAGACAAGTGCTCAAACGCCTCCTAGACAGCCATTTGTACGTTAAGCCGGAGAAGTGTGAATTCCATTCCTCTCGAGTACAATTCCTGGGATTTATAGTGGAACCCGGACGAGTCCAGATGGACCCCAAGAAGGTAGAGGCGGTAGCGGATTGGCCCACCCCCAAGTCCGTTAAGGAAGTTCAACGTTTCCTGGGCTTCACCAACTTTTACCGCAAGTTCATCAAGAACTTCAGCTCGGTGGCAGCCCCTCTCTCGGCGGTAACCAAGGGTGGCAACACAAGGTTTCTGTGGGGAAGAGAAGCTGAGACGGCCTTCCAAGGACTCAAGCAGCGCATCCTCTCTGCTCCCATCCTGACACTACCAACGGCGGAGGAACCTTTTGTGGTGGAGGTAGACGCATCAGAGGTTGGGGTTGGAGCTGTCCTGTCTCAGAGGGGTGAAGACAAGAAGCTTCATCCTTGCGCCTTCTTCTCTCACCGGCTTACCCCGGCCGAGAGGAATTACGATGTGGGGGACCGTGAACTCCTAGCGGTTAAGATGGCATTGAAGGAATGGAGACACTGGCTCGAGGGGGCTTCTCAACCGTTTCAAGTGCTTACGGACCACAAGAATCTGGAGTATATCCAGCAGGCGAAGCGGTTGAACGCCAGACAAGCTCGATGGTCTCTTTTCTTCAGCCGATTTCAGTTTATCCTCACCTATAGACCCGGGTCGAAGAATCTCAAACCGGACGCCTTGTCACGAATCTACTCTCCTGCCATTCGAGAAGATACTGACATGACTGTCCTTCCGGCCGCTAAGATCGTGGCTCCGATCTCGTGGCAAGTGGAGGATACCGTGAAACAAGCTCAAGCCATCGAACCGGGCCCTGGTGGAGGTCCTGCTAATCGGTTGTTTGTTCCCAAGGCAGCAAGGTCCCAAGTCCTTCGGTGGGGGCACTCCTCTCGCCTCACCTGTCACCCGGGCATAGGCCGCACCTTGGAGTTCATCCAGCGTAAGTTCTGGTGGCCCACCATGAAGGAAGACGTTGCCACTTTCATCAAGGCCTGTTCCGTGTGCTGCCAGGGCAAATCTTCTCACCTTCGCCCTCAAGGACTCCTTCACCCTCTATCTATTCCCCACCGACCCTGGTCCCATATCTCATTGGACTTTATTACTGGCCTTCCTCCGTCCCATGGTAATACTACGATCC
Organism: Coregonus lavaretus; assembly: GCF_964263955.1. Taxonomy (NCBI): domain Eukaryota; kingdom Metazoa; phylum Chordata; class Actinopteri; order Salmoniformes; family Salmonidae; genus Coregonus; species Coregonus lavaretus. The sequence continues at coordinate 62,613 of NW_028156395.1, forward strand.
TAGTCATCATCGACAGGTTTTCTAAGGCGGCCAGGTTTGTTCCTTTGACCAAATTACCTTCTGCCAAGGAAACAGCTGAGTTGGTGATTAACCATGTGTTCCGAGTCTTTGGGATCCCGCAAGATATGGTTTCCGACAGAGGTCCCCAGTTCGCCTCAAGGTTTTGGAAGGCCTTCTGCCAACTCATAGGGGCCACGGCCAGTTTATCTTCCGGGTACCATCCGGAGTCCAATGGCCAAACTGAGAGGATGAATCAGGAGCTGGAAACCACCCTCAGATGCATGGTTTCCAACAACCCGTCCACTTGGTCATCCTTCATTGTTTGGGCCGAGTACGCGCACAACACCTTGTGCTCCTCCTCCACTGGTATGTCCCCGCATGAGTGTCAGTTTGGCTATGCACCTCTATTGTTCCCGGACCAGGAGGCAGAAGTCAGAGTGCCTTCAGCCTCGAGGTTCATCAGACGCTGTCGGCTTACGTGGAAGAAGGCACGTCTTAATCTTCTGCGTTCCTCTCAGCAGTACCAACGACAAGCCAACAGAGGTCGCCGTCCCGGTCCTACCCTGTACCCCGGCCAGAGAGTATGGCTCTCAACTAAGAACCTACCGCTACGGGTGGAGTCTCGCAAGCTGTCCCAGAGGTTCATCGGTCCCTTTAAGATTGCCAGGAGAGTCAATCCCGTTACTTTTCGCCTGCACTTACCCAGATCCCTTAAGATCAATCCAACATTTCACATTTCTTTATTAAAACCTGTTGTTTTTTCTCCCCTTATTCCGGCAGGCAGACCTCCCCCTCCGCCCCGTGTCATCGGTGGCCAGTCGGCTTATACCGTCCACCGGATACTGGATTCCCGCCGGGTGCAGCGGTCCTGGCAGTATCTGGTGGACTGGGAAGGCTACGGTCCCGAGGAGCGCTCCTGGGTTCCTGCCAAGGACATACTGGACCCTGACCTCATTCGTCAGTTCAGGGCCCTCCACCCTGAGAAGGCTGGTAGGAACGTCAGGAGCCGTTCCTAGGAGGGGGATTCTGTCAGGTTTTGGCCATGACTGTTCGGGTTTTGGTCACTAGATGTCCCCATTGCACCTTTTTTGTACCTTTTTGTTTTTTCTTGATCTAATTATTGTTTGCACCTGTAGGTCATTCCCTTGTTAGTATTTAAACCCTGTGTGTTCCTCAGTTCCTTGCTCAGTGTTTGTAAGTTAGCACCCAGCCCCAGCCCAAGCCTTGTGTTATATGGATATTTCTCTGGTGGGATTTTTACCACTTTGTGGAGTTTCTTTGTTTTTTGGAGGTTTTCCTCTTTGTGCCTCTTGGCTTTATTTTTGGACATTGTGGATTTAGTTTCTTTGCCTGAGGATTTTGTTCTTTATTAAACCACCATCTCTAGTACTGCTGTGTCTGCCTCATCTTCTGGGTTCTGACAATTATTAGTGACTGTTTCTCGCACCGGGTCGTGACAATTATATTTCTCATTACTAACCTTACGTTCATGCTTACCCAAAGTCATCATATAATCATCACAATCTGATATTCCCATAAACATACCCTGTCCATCATATGTTTTATTTTAACAAAAACAGCTTTTAGCCCTCACGGGTTTCACCTCCAATGCTTCAGGAATCGCTGTTAACTGATTTTCCTTCCGATCTAACAAATTCACATAGGGTAATTCATTTAACCAAGAACACTTAAACCTAGGCCTAAACAAATGCTTCGACAACGACATTATTATATCTGTTAATGATTGTTGCTGATACAACAGCCATGATAAAGCATAAGATTGACACGTACTTGATAGAGGTTGAGCCACCGTCTCTAAGATTGAACCCCATGTGCCTGGTGCTGGAATTCTCAACAGACATGGACCCTCAAGATTCCTCACTGATCTTACAGAATTAGTTAACTGCTGGAACCATAGATTCCTACCTGCCCATCCATCTTTAATTTGCAAAACAGAATAATCAAATCCATATGCCTTCCATTTAATTTCTCTCTTCCCTAACGATCGGTATTGATCAGATATATCTTCTTGTCTTCCATCAAAATTAAAGAACTCATCCTTTACCTCCAGGATAGTATTCTGCACTATTTCAGATGAATCTACATCATTCTCTACTACCATCTGCTCTCCTATTTCAACACTATCCTTACTACCATTCACAGCACTCTCCATCCGTATCATAAACTTCTGAGTCACTCTTACTACATCCTTTAGTTTCAGAAAGGTTGTTGTTGGTGTCTGTGTCACATTTCCTAAATTTATTATTGCCGTCGTAACATGAATCTCTTTCAAAGTTACTGTTAAAATAGTTGCTTTAGTTGATGTATTAACACTCTTAATTATTTCCAGTGGGAAAGTGACAGATGTCCTCTGTGTATTATTTACTGTTGGAGTGGCTGCTGTAATATACTGCTCCTGAACTTCTTTGGTGACTGTGGAAACTTCAACAGACTTTAAATCTTCCATCATAAGCGTCACCTTAAGAGTTACATAGCCTTTTAACCAATAATTCTTAACCAGAACAAATTTTAACGCTGTCTCTAAATAAGTACACATATATTCTCCCTGATCTTCCCATGTAACATTATGCAAAATAAGTGAGCAATCACTCATAACCCTCTTCCACTTCATATCGTTGTACAAAATATACTTCCTTTGACTAGATGAAACAGCTTCTACTTCTGGTCCTGATAACAACACTTCTTCTCCATAATTATCTCTCCACGTGGGAGGAATGTCACCACCCCCACTCCTTCTCTCACATCTACAAGGAAGATGAGCTGTACCACCCATCCTAACCCTAATGACAGTCTTTTCCTCTAAAATTGGTGTTGGAGCGATTTTCTGATGCGCCATTGTAATCAAATGTGATACATTTATAGCTTTAATAACTGTCAATGTTGAAAGAGTTGAATTGCTTCTCACTGTTGTTGTATTAGGCTGAAGTGTTGATGTCATTCTTGTTGATTCATCTATTTTCCCTACAGCTTTGAGCTCTTTACTTGTATTTCCATCTATCACCACTAGTGTCACTACATTAACTCTCAGTCCCAACTCTAATCCCTCACTTTCAAACTGTGGATTATAAAAAATACATTTATAATCACCTTGATCCTCCTGCTGGGAATTATACACATAGAGACTGCAATCACCCTCAATCTTCAGTCTTCTCTTATCATTCAGCAACGCATACTTTCTCAATGCAACTGCTCCTAACAGATCTAAACTCCTGCCATATCTATCTTCCCACTGAACTCTAAATTTCCCTTCACCACTGTTCTCCCTCGTGCACTGACATGGAAGCTGAGCTGACTTTCCTAGAGTTACTTCAACTCTAGTTTTCGTAACGTTTTGGTCTGACATTTCTCCCCAATTTTTTCAAAAACCATTTCACTAATTTATCCACAAATTCCTTCCCACTATCTGAGGATATTCGATCGGGTAGTCCCCACCTGCTTATGACTTCTTTACACAAGAACTTGGCAAACGATTGAGCATGTTTTAGCTTAGTTGGACATCCTATGCACCTCTTGGTGTAGGAATGTAACCAAGAATAACAGTCTCACCCCTGCGAACATTATTTTTCAGACAGATTGTGCACCTGCCTATGACATAGTCAACCTGTTCAAGCAAATATGGTGCCCTGTCAGGATTAATGTGTATGCGGTGAACGAAGTCAAGCGCAGGACACCGAGAGACTGGCAGATGTACTTTACTAATAAACGTAATGAAAAGTACAAAACAACAAAACCTCCAAAACAGGGAGGACCAATAATCGCAATACACAGTCCTGCTGAAAACAAACGGAGAACAATCACACACAACAAACGAATGACAGACAGGGGTTATAAAGGGAAACCATCAACACTAATGGGAAACAGGAGTACACAAAGCAGACCAATCTAGATGATTGCTGAAACCTAGATCGGTGGCAGCTAGTACTCCGGGGACGACGAACGCCGAAGCCTGCCCGAGCAAGGAGGAGGAGCAGCCTCGGCTAAATCCGTGACATGCCCAAAAACCATACTCCTTTGTGATCTTTCTCCTAACCTCCCCCCTTGCAACATTAGCTAACCCATGTGCTTCCTAAATCATCAGACCTAATAGGTCTAGAGGCGCTACTATCAACCCCTCATGGTTTCTCCAAAGACAACAAAGGATTGTTACTCTGAGGATTTTTTATTGTCTTCAAAACACCTACTTTCGAAAGTCCTTCAATTTATGGTTCAATCCCTTGGATTGCTTCATCTTTCACTGGATACTGATTCTTCCAAGGAGGTCTGGCTCCTGGTCAAAGTTCAACTTTCACCTTAATTGGGCTGATTTCACAAGTCCAATATCGGTACTGTGTTGAGACCTCAAACATTCTTGAACTTGTTGCAACATCTCCTCTTTCATAGGGTCTTAATCCATCTTCACACTGCAAATAGATTCATGTGTCATCCGTACAGCTTATGGCTCTCCTTGTCCTTGAGCCAAAATCATTATTTTGAGAAATCGCTGATCTTCACTCCTCCAAATCCCCAAATTCTCTTTCATCAGTACGAAAACAGCTTTCTCTGCTTCTGTCATCATTTCTCCTATTTGCTTCTGCTCATAGCCTTCAGAAACCAACAAGGTCACATGTCTCTCTTCTCAATCTCAAATTCTTTATCCAGATAATCGTCTGTGTTTATCTTCATAGCTGCTCCTTGTGGTCCTAAAATTATTCAACATGAGCTGAGTTGAACTTTCTTTGGTTGATTACTCAACCATTCCTCTGAGTTCGATTGGGCAGCATTCTTAAAATACTTGAGCGTACAATGAAATGGATATTCCGGAAGCCTCGCATCTGGCATATTTGCCACAATAAATTTCTCCCATATCTTAGCCTGCTTCAAAAAATCTTCACTGAGATTTCCAATCCAGAATACTGAAGAAGAATCCATCTCTGTCATCATCAACAATTGGTAAACCTTTTCCTTTGGCACTTCTACCAGACAGCCGTCTGGTGTACATTTTATTGTACAGTTCAATTTACACAATGCATCTCTTCCCAACAATGCAATAGGTGTATGTTCTGATACCAGTATGGGTATTGTAATTTTCAGATTTTCATAGCAGAGCTCAATTGGTTCCGTAAGAGGAATCAGCTGTTTCACTCCCTCAAATCCAATTGTCCTAATTAGTTGATTTGACATAGTGAGATGTGTAACATCTTCAGGCCGAACACAGGTAAAAGCAGCTCCGCTATCCAACATCACTTCCAATGGTCGGTTGTTTACTTTCACCTCAATTGTTGGTTTCCGGTCCTGATACTACCAGCTGACACCCCCCTTTCAGATCTTCTCGGCACCCCTAGAATCCTTGCTCCGGGCCCCTATAAGGGTTCACCTGTCCTCCAGATTATCTTGACTGGCCCCTGTATCTTCCTCTGAAATTCCCTCTGGTGTTTCCTCCTGGCCCATTACACTCACAGCAAAGTCACCAACCTGTCCACAATTATAACACACTTCTGAAGATTGCTGGAAGTATGGCTTAAATCTTCCTCCTCTTCCTCTTCCTAAGCCTTCTCGTCCTCTTCCTCTCCAATTCTGTGTCTGTCCAGAAACTGGCTATGGATATGAAACAACTGGTACCGCTATTGGTGGCTGGTACAATTGCGGTTGGAACTGGTCCAGTTGAAGCTGTGGCAGTGATTGTTGATTTGGTGCACACTGATTCTGCATAACCAAAGCTTGTTTCTTCTCCTTCTTATTCTCCACCAGTTGTATTTGATTGAGTTTTCTGAGAGTTTCTTGGTCCTGTTCTTTCTGGTTCTGTTCCTTTTTCCTGTAAAATTTTCTTCCATACCTGGAATCCCAAGGAGATTAGCCAAAAGTCTCTTAATGTCTCCTATGGCAGACTGTGTACCCACCGTAATTTCTTCCAATTTTGAAATCCAAGGATATGCTCCATCTTGAAGAGTAGGCAGCTTCTCAAGTATATCTGACATATCGGTATTCTACAAAGGCTTATACTCCAGGTTCTGTCCTCGAATTATCACTGGCATCATCTTCTTACTTGTGCTCTCTTTTCTTGTAGGATAAAATCCTCTTGAACATGAAGCACCTTTAATCTCCAAATCTTCATTGCTTTCTCCATCTTCACTTTCATCAGAGATCGAATCTCTTGTATCCTTCTTCCAACTTCCATCACCCCTTGTTTCCTCTCTTGCCAACCTCCATCTGATCACAGTGTCATATCCACCCATGATCTCTTCTGAATCACTCTGATCATCATCATCATCATCATCTTCAAGTTCCATCCTCCTGAACCTCACTCCACCCTTAGTTTCCAGACATCTCGTTTTCTTCTTACTTTTGGAGTTTTGGATTCATCTTTATGGTCGTTTCTGCTTGTCCTCTCTCTATTATACAAACACTTTCATTATGTTGATGACGTCTGGGTTAAGAGTCCCTTCCACTGGCCATGGTTGTTCAATGTCAGGCCAACGTTTATTCCATTTTCCAGATAACCTTGCAATACCATTAACTAGAGGATTACTATTTTCTACTACATCAACAGGAGTAATTACTTTCATAGTTTTGATGTCCTTTTTCCCCATTGTAACAACTCTTCTATATTCCTTTATTATGAATTATTGTATTATTATTATTATTATTATTATTATTATTATTATTTTAAACCAATTAATTTGTAAACCAAAAAATACTTTAGACTATGTAGCTTATGTTTCCCTTCTTTATTTTTCTTTCCCCAAATTAATTAATTAATTGATGCTTAAAGTTAGTGAGGGAGATAAAGAGTCTCCAGCTTCAGAGATTTTTGCAATTCGTTCCAGTCATTGGCAGCAGAGAACTGGAAGGAATGGCGGCCAAAGGAGGTGTTGTACAAGGAGGTCAGTGTACATTCTCCATTCCCCATTGCTGGCTTTGACTCCACCTACAGTAGTAGGCTACTTGCCACAGATCACAAAGTCCCCACACACACTGTCAGGAAAAGTGTAGTTAATTTTTTACTAATAATATGATCACAAGTATCATTTCACAAAATATTTGCATATGTTGTTTTTCTTTTGTTGTTCAATCCCTTTATTTGATTGATCAAACTGTCACTGTAGCCACCAATACATTCTAGAACAATCTAGATGTACACCTCCTGTCCTTGTAAACATGATACCTGACTACAATCCAATCACGACGCCACCCCTCACGACGCCAGGACAGCGGAGTCACTCACCACCTTCCGGAGACATTTGAAACCCCACCTCTTTAAGGAATACCTGGGATAGGATAAAGTAATCCTTCTACCCCCCCCCCAAAAAAAAAATTGTAAAGTGATTATCCCACTGGCTATAGGGTGAACGCACCAATTGGTGAGTCGCTCTGGATAAGAGCGTCTGCTAAATGACGTAAATGTGCCCTTGAGCAAGGCACTTAACCCTAATTGCTCCTGTAAGTCGCTCTGGATAAGAGCGTCTGCTAAATGACTAAAATGTAAATGTAAAATGTAATTAATCAATTAATCAATATATCTATTGATTTTTATTAATTTATTAATTTATTTTATTTTATTTTACAAAATTATTGATTAGTGGCAATCTTACCACATCCGATCAGGAAAAGAAAAATGAAAGTAGTCAACTTCAGAGCAATCCAAAAAAGAAAGACCTGTAATCCAGCAACACTACAGCACTCACAAACCAATTGCTTAATAAGCACCCAATTACCTTCATTTTACAGAATAATGTCAGTGCTGGATTTCCAACACAACTCTAATCAAACCAACTCATGCACAAAAAGCTCCAATGTGCAATTCTTAATTACATCAATTGATCAGTCTGTTGCCAAGTCCCTGTCAAATTGTCACAACATGAAATATGCTAGGCACACACAATATCCTCTATGGGAAGGTAAGTTTTGTGAACAGAACAGTACTAGCCTTGATTGGACTGGATCCGTGGCAGCACACACTGTCGCGTGACGCACTGGTTAGCACCTTCTCTCTCTCTCTGTCTCCTCCTTCTCGTCTCTCATATCACAGGAGAACAAAGGAACAGACAAGAATTTAGTATTTTATGCACTCACTGGGTTATTTCAACCATACAATACCCTTTTAGACATACCTATGTTCACACTCGCGCTAAGAAATAAGCAAACAGCTTAACTCAGGAATATTATAAATAGCTCATTAACATTTTATTTTATTTATTTTTAATCCGTCAACATATCTCTCATTTATAAATTCAATAGATCTCAATCAAATAGTTTCATCGTTAAGCAACAGCCGATTTAACAAACAGAATACTTTATTCGTGTGTAAGTCTCTCCTCCTTCTCTTTCAGCTCTGAGTCTGCGTCTCCCAGCAGCTCAGTGCAGGCAGAGGAGTGGCATATTTGCTCTACGTAACTCTAAACTCATAAAATCCCACACATGCGCAGTTCATTCACCAATGCGATTTCAGAGTGAGAAGAGCTCCCAAGCAGCTCTCTCCAAGCTAAACAACAGAAAGTAGACAGACCAGCTGTCCCTCCGTTATTTCCCCAACACAGACAAACAGTAACACTTAACAGAACTCCCAAACCAACACATAACATAGAACACAAATCATACTTCGAAGTTTCTTAAGTTTACCACAATCTATTTTCTTATCCATTACCCATAATCGTCCTCCCTGGAGCTCATAGTTTTTTAACAGTTATTAAACGTTCTCTTTTTATAGAGACTCATAAGATTTTAACCTTAACTAACATATTTCCTTACAAAAAACTAAAATCCCTGTTGTCATAGCCTTAGTCGACACACAGCAGAGACCTCCCCTTTTTTTCCCACACACGCACAGGCTCTCTTTCACACACACACACAATTCAAGAGGAATATATCCGTTCCTACGGTCCTCTAAAGCATGCTACCGTCGTTCCTTATTTCTCATAGTTCCTTCCTAAATTTCTGCTACCTTGAGTTTGCAGATATCCAATGAGAGGTTACAACGAACATACAGTGGGGAGAACAAGTATTTGATACACTGCCGATTTTGCAGGTTTTCCTACTTACAAAGCATGTAGAGGTCTGTAATTTTTATCATAGGTACACTTAAACTGTGAGAGACGGAATCTAAAACAAAAATCCAGAAATTCACATTGTATGATTTTTAAGTAATTAATTTGCATTTTATTGCGTGACATAAGTATTTGATCACCTACCAACCAGTAAGAATTCCGGCTCTCACAGACCTGTTCGTTTTTCTTTAAGAAGCCCTCCTGTTCTCCACTCATTACCTGTATTAACTGCACCTATTTGAACTCATTACCTGTATAAAAGACACCTGTCCACACACTCAATCAAACAGACTCCAACCTCTCCACAATGGCCAAGACCAGAGAGCTGTGTAAGGACATCAGGGATAAAATTGTAGACCTGCACAAGGCTGGGATGGGTTACAGGACAATAGGCAAGCAGCTTGGTGAGAAGGCAACAACTGTTGGCACAATTATTAGAAAATGGAAGAAGTTCAAGATGACGGTCAATCACCCTCGGTCTGGGGCTCCATGCAAGATCTCACCTTGTGGGGCATCAATGATCATGAGGAAGGTGAGGGATCAGCCCAGAACTACACGGCAGGACCTGGTCAATGACCTGAAGAGAGCTGGGACCACAGTCTCAAAGAAAACCATTAGTAACACACTACGCCGTCATGGATTAAAATCCTGCAGCGCACGCAAGGTCCCCCTGCTCAAGCCAGCGCATGTCCAGGCCCGTCTGAAGTTTGCCAATGACCATCTGGATGATCCAGAGGAGGAATGGGAGAAGGTCATGTGGTCTGATGAGACAAAAATAGAGCTTTATGGTCTAAACTCCACTCGCCGTGTTTGGAGGAAGAAGAAGGATGAGTACAACCCCAAGAACACCATCCCAACCGTGAAGCATGGAGGTGGAAACATCATTCTTTGGGGATGCTTTTCTGCAAAGGGGACAGGACGACTGCACCGTATTGAGGGGAGGATGGATGGGGCCATGTATTGCGAGCTCTTGGCCAACAACCTCCTTCCCTCAGTAAGAGCATTGAAGATGGGTCGTGGCTGGGTCTTCCAGCATGACAACGACCCGGAACACACAGCCAGGGCAACTAAGGAGTGGCTCCGTAAGAAGCATCTCAAGGTCCTGGAGTGGCCTAGCCAGTCTCCAGACCTGAACCCAATAGAAAATCTTTGGAGGGAGCTGAAAGTCCGTATTGCCCAGCGACAGCCCCGAAACCTGAAGGATCTGGAGAAGGTCTGTATGGAGGAGTGGGCCAAAATCCCTGCTGCAGTGTGTGCAAACCTGGTCAAGACCTACAGGAAACATATGATCTCTGTAATTGCAAACATAGGTTTCTGTACCAAATATTAAGTTCTGCTTTTCTGATGTATGAAATACTTATGTCATGCAATAAAATGCAAATTAATTACTTAAAAATCATACAATGTGATTTTCTGGATTTTTGTTTTAGATTCCGTCTCTCACAGTTGAAGTGTACCTATGATCAAAATTACAGACCTCTACATGCTTTGTAAGTAGGAAAACCTGCAAAATCAGCAGTGTATCAAATACTTGTTCTCCCCACTGTATACCTCGTCAACTATATATCGAGGGGTAACTTGCAACAGAATATATCTACCACAAATTCCAGTCCCCAGAACTGACCTTAAAAATCAACCTAGTGAGTTTTCAGGATTTTCGGCCCATCCTAATGATCGCCTCATTTGAGGGCTTCCATAGATCAACGACGTCCTAATTAGTATACATTTTTCCTTAGTTCCTGGCCTTATTCCTTCATTCTATTATATTTCAATTTTATTCAAGCCAAATATCCCTGTGCCCAGTGTTATCAATTCCTATAGACACTCCCCCCTGTTTGCGTTGTTTTCAACGCAAACACATTTAGAAATTTAGAACGGATTCTCATCACAGAGCAAATAACAGCAAAGCGCACACATAAGTCCTTTGACGGTGCAGTCTTTCAACGCACACACACACACAAGCACACGAACTGACCAGCGCCCAAAGTTTGTGAGAAAGCTCACCGGATCTGCATGCCTCTTGAGCGGGAGACAGCTCGGCGCCCATGATGCAACGCTGAGAAAAGACGCAACACGGCCCAAATTCCTCGTCGCCGTTAATGTAGTGTCGAGATAACGATGCTAATTATGCTGTGATGACAAGAAATCCGCTGACACTGTCCTTGATTATAATAGTTTATTACACCAAAGATTTCAGCGTCAATTTACAGACTCCTGTAGACATCTGGAGAACAACTGACCCAATCTCTAATATGTTGTTCCTTCCCGTCCTTTGTTCCAACCATGGTATTTATAATCTGTAACATGATATGGGTGGTTTTCCCATCCACCAATCCCTGGCCTCCACATAACAGACTCCCTCTGTTTTAGGGGGCCCCTATAGTAATGCTTTCCAGATGCTTCCGCAAGCTGAGTCAACTTCCTCTAACACACCATTTGCAAACGTCAGCAAAGTCATAAACTGTTTAGACACTACAGTAGTTAACATGTAACAACTCATATTTACAGTGTAACAACAACATGTAACTGGTAGTAATTGCGGTCTGTAATTACATTTACATCATCTTATCCAGAGCGACTTACAAATTGGTGCATTCACCTTATAGCCAGTGGGATAACCACTTTCCAATATGTTTTTTTTTCTTTCTTTGGGGTGGGGTAAGGGGGGGTAGAAAGATTACTTTATCCTATCCCAGGTATTCCTTAAAGAGGTGGGGTTTCAAGTGTCTCCGGAAGGTGGTGAGTGACTCCGCTGTCCTGGCGTCGTGAGGGAGCTTGTTCCACCATTGGGGTGCCAGAGCAGCGAACAGTTTTGACTGGGCAGAGCGGGAACTGTGCTTCCGCAAAGGCAGGGGGGCCAGCAGGCCAGAGGTGGATGAACGCAATGCCCTCGTTTGGGTGTAGGGACTGATCAGAGCCTGAAGGTACAGAGGTGCCGTTCCCCTCACAGCTCCGTAGGCAAGCACCATGGTCTTGTAGCAGATGTAAGCTTCAACTGGAAGCCAGTGGAGTGTGCGGAGGAGCGGGGTGACGTGAGAGAACTTGGGAAGGTTGAACACCAGACGGGCTGCGGCATTCTGGATGAGTTGTAGGGGTTTAATGGCACAGGCAGGGAGCCCAGCCAACAGCGAGTTGCAGTAATCCAGACGGGAGATGACAAGTGCCTGGATTAGGACCTGTGCCGCTTCCTGTGTAAGGCAGGGTCGTACTCTCTGAATGTTGTAGAGCATGAACCTACAGGATCGGGTCACCGCCTTGATATTAGCGGAGAACGACAGGGTGTTGTCCAGGGTCACGCCAAGGCTCTTCGCACTCTGGGAGGAGGACACAACGGAGTTGTCAACCGTGATGGCGAGATCATGGAACGGGCAGTCCTTCCCCGGGAGGAAGAGCAGCTCTGTCTTGCCGAGGTTCAGCTTGAGGTGGTGATCCGTCATCCACACTGATATGTCTGCCAGACATGCAGAGATGCGATTCGCCACCTGGTTATCAGAAGAGGGAAAGGAGAAGATTAGTTGTGTGTTGTCTGCGTAGCAATGATAGGAGAGGCCATGTGAGGATATGACAGAGCCAAGTGACTTGGTCTATAGCGAGAATAGGAGAGGGCCTAGAACTGAGCCCTGGGGGACACCAGAGGTGAGAGCACGTGGTGCGGAGACAGATTCTCGCCACGCCACTTGGTAGGAGCGACCAGTCAGGTAGGACGCAATCCAAGAGTGAGCCGCGCCGGAGATGCCCAACTCGGAGAGGGTGGAGAGGAGGATCTGATGGTTCACAGTATCAAAGGCAGCAGACAGGTCTAGAAGGACAAGAGCAGAGGAGAGAGAGTTAGCTTTAGCAGTGCGGAGAGCCTCCGTCACAAAGAGAAGAGCAGTCTCAGTTGAATGACCAGTCTTGAAACCTGACTGGTTTGGATCAAGAAGGTCATTCTGAGAGAGATAGCAAGAGAGCTGGCTAAAGACGGCACGCTCAAGAGTTTTGGAGAGAAAAGAAAGAAGGGATACTGGTCTGTAGTTGTTGACATCGGAGGGATCAAGTGTTGGTTTTTTGAGAAGGGGTGCAACTCTCGCTCTCTTGAAGACGGAAGGGACATAGCCAGCGGTCAAGGATGAGTGGATGAGCGAGGTGAGGTAAGGGAGAAGGTCACCGGAGATGGTCTAGAGAAGAGAGGAGGGGATAGGGTCAAGCGGGCAGGTTGTTGGGTGGCCGGCCGTCACAAGTCGCAAGATTTCATCTGGAGAGAGAGGGGAGAAAGAAGTCAAAGCATAGGGTAGGGCAGTGTGAGCAGGACCAGCAGTGTCATTTGACTTAACAAACGAGGATCGGATGTCGTCAACCTTCTTTTCAAAATGGTTGACGAAGTCATCCACAGAGAGGGAGGAGGGGGGAGGGGGAGGAGGATTCAGCAGGGAGGAGAAGGTGGCAAAGAGCTTCCTAGGGTTAGAGGCAGATGCTTGGAATTTAGAGTGGTAGAAAGTGGCTTTAGCAGCAGAAACAGATTAAGAAAATGTAGAGAGGAGGGAGTGAAAAGATACCAGGTCTGCAGGGAGTCTAGTTTTCCTCCATTTCCACTCGGCTGCCCGGAGCCCTGTTCCGTGAGCTCGCAATGACTCATCAAGCCACAGAGCAGGAGGGGAGGACCGAGACAGCCGGGAGGATAGGGGACATAGAGAGTCAAAGGATGCAGAAAGGGAGGAGAGGAGGGTTGAGGAGGCAGAATCAGGAGATTGGAGGGAGAAGGATTGAGCAGAGGGAAGAGATGATAGGATGGAAGAGGAGAGAGTAGCGGGAGAGAGAGAGCGAAGGTTGCGACAGCGCATTACCATCTGAGTAGGGGCAGAGTGAGTAGTGTTGGAGGAGAGCGAGAGAGAAAAGGATACAAAGTAGTGGTCGGAGACATGGAGGGGAGTTGCAGTGAGATTAGTAGAAGAACAGCATCTAGTAAAGATGAGGTCAAGCATATTGCCTGCCTTGTGAGTAGGGAGGGACGGTGAGAGGGTGAGGTCAAAAGAGGAGAGGAGTGGAAAGAAGGAGGCAGAGAGAAATGAGTCAAAGGTAGACGTAGGGAGGTTGAACTGTGAGGGGTGAGCCATCCTCAGGAAAGGAACTTATCAAGGCGTCAAGCTCATTGATGAACTCTCCAAGGGAACCTGGAGGGTGATAAATTACAAGGATGTTAAGCTTGAATGGGCTAGTGACTGTGACAGCATGGAATTCAAATGAGGAGATAGACAGATGGGTCAGGGGAAAAAGAGAGAATGTCCACTTGGGAGAGATGAGGATTCCTGTGCCACCACCCCGCTGACCAGATGCTCTCGGGGTATGCGAGAACACATGGTCAGACGAGGAGAGAGCAGTAGGAGTAGCAGTGTTTTCAGTGGTAATCCATGTTTCCGTCAGCGCCAAGAAGTCGAGGGACTGGAGGGTAGCATAGGCTGAGATGAACTCTGCCTTGTTGGCCGCAGAACGGCAGTTCCAGAGGCTGCCGGAGACCTGGAACTCCACGTGGGTCGTGCGTGCAGGGACCACCAGGTTAGAGAGGCAGCAGCCACGCGGTGTGAGGCATTTGTATAGCCTGTGCGGAGAGGAGAGAACAGGGATAGACAGAGGCATAGTTGACAGGCTACAGAAAATGGCTACAATAATGCAAAGGAGATCGGAATGAAATGAACTAAACATCTGGGAAAGCGAGAGAGCGGGGCCTCCCTCACTTACGTTTCACTGAAACACCCAAATATAACTCTCCCAACTTCCACCTCAGAAACTATAATTGTTGTAAACTACAGCGGTTCAATGTTTTCTAGGAATAGACTAACTTAGTTTATTCAGCTAGCTAACTTGGTACAGTATTCTTCCGTGAAAACCGTCCAGGGCACCTAGTCATATGACGCCACAGCCAACTAGCATGCCGGGCTCCAACAACACGGTTTAGCACCAATACTCGGCCACAACAAACCACCAGTGTGTCAACACGCCAAGCAGATCATTCGTGTCCGTGTCTAACGTTGTGGGTTAGTCCCGACAGCTTGAGTGAGTCCGTCGTCAACTTATTCAGCCAGTTAGTTAGCTAGAATAGTTAGCATACTAGCTAATTACAAAGGTGTAACAATTAATGCTTGTTACCATGCTTGTTACAATAGGCAGGTTTCCACTAAATTCACCAACTTAGTGCTTCGCTTCTTCTCAGCTGCATACAGTTACAACTGTCACAAAGGTTGTGATCCCTCGTGGATGCGCTTGGTGTCTGAGAGATTATAGCCTATGCTCAATAGGCTCTAATTACTTAGCCTTGAATGTGCACTGTTCAAACTATATCTCCACTCAGTGTTGTTGCTAGCACTTGCCCCCAAAATCAATTGTACCATCTGGGTTAACATGGTTGAGCTGGTAAAAACAGATCAGAAAGTCAACCTCACTGATTGGGATCTAATATGGGTGGCATCCCAGATGTGGAAAAATACACTATTTCAAAGCAAAGTACATGTAATGTTTGCCTAAGTACAATGTAATTACTAGTTGTTACACAGGATTTAGCTCATTAAAATGAAGTGTATCTTGAGGGGTACTTAGTTGTAATTAATGTGGACTTATACAGTACACTACACATCCTGACAACCTGGCCCTCAAGCTTCTGGAAGTTTCACTTCATTTCACAATAAGGTACAGAAATTAAGTGAAACTTCCAGAAGCTTTAAAATGAGGGCCAGGTTGTAAGGATGTGTAGTGTACTGTATAAGTACACATTAATTACAACTAAGTACCCCTCAAGATACACTTCATTTTAATGAGCTAAATCCTGTGTAACACCTAGTAATTACATTGTACTTATGCAAATATGACATGTACTCTGTGTTGTACTAGTGTTTTTATCCTCCCACTTGGATTGCGCTTCCAGAAGCTTAAGAATGAGGGCCAGGTTGTCGGGATGTGTAGTATACTGTATAAGTACACAATAATTACAACTAAGTACCCCTCAAGATACACTTCATTTTAACTAGCTAAATTTACATTTACATTTACATTTACATCATTTAGCAGACGCTCTTATCCAGAGCGACTTACAAATTGGTGCATTTAACTTATGATAGCCAGTGGGACAACCACAGTTATTTTTTAATGGGGGGTGGGGGAAGAAGGATTACTTTATACTATTCCAGGTATTCCTCCAGAAGGTGGTCAGAAGAAGGGACATGGCCAGCGGTCAAGGATGAGTTGATGAGCGAGGTGAGGTAAGTGAGAAGGTCTCCGGAAATGGTCTGGAGAAGAGAGGAGGGGATAGGGTCAAGCGGGCAGGTTGTTGGGCGGCCGGCCGTCACAAGTCGCAAGATTTCATCTGGAGAGAGAAGGGAGAAAGAAGTCAAAGCATAGGGTAGGGCAGTGTGAGCAGGACCAGCGGTGTCATTTGACTTAATAAATGAGGATTGGATGTCGTCAACCTTCTTTTCAAAATGGTTGACGAAGTCATCCACAGAGAGGGAGGAGGGAGGGGGAGGAGGAGGAGGATTCAGCAGGGAGGAGAAGGTGGCAAAGAGCTTCCTAGGGTTAGAGGCAGAGGCTTGACATTTAGAGTGGTAGAAAGTGGCTTTAGCAGTGGAAACAGAGGAAGAGAATGTAGAGAGGAGGGAGTGAAAAGATCCTGTGTATCAACTAGTAATTACATTGTACTTAGGCAAACATTACATGTGCTATGCTTTGAAATAGTGTGTTTTTCCTCATCTGGGATCACAAAGTTAACCCAGATGGTACACTTTATTTTGGAGGCAAGTGCTAGCAATAACGTTGAGTGGAGATCTTTTTTCAACAGTGCACATTCATGGGTAAATAATTAGAGCCTATTGAGCATAATTTCTCAGACACCAAGCCCATCCACGAGGGATCACAACCTTTGTGACAGTTGTAACTGTATGCAGCTGAGAAGAAACAAAACACTAAGCTGGTGAATTTAGTGAAAACCTGCCCATTTGTAACAAGCATGGTAACAAGCATTCATTGTTACACCTCTGTAATTACCATACCTCAATTACTACCAGTTACATGTTGTTTTTACAGTGTAACTATTGGTTGTTTCAGTTAACTACAATATGTGTTACTGTGGTGTCAAGAAAACAATGCTAATTATGCTGTGAGAACAAGGGAATCCGCTGACACTGTCCTCGATTATAATTATTTATTACATTTGAAGATCTCAGCGCCAATTTACAGATATCTGCCGATATCTGGAGAATAACCGGACCCAATCTGTAATATGTTATTCTCCCCATCCTTTGTTTTGTCAAAGTCGCGTCAATTCAAATCTGGCATTAGGAACAAAAGAGGTCAACACGACTTCTAAGATATACTAGTTATTTTAATTAATGCAAAAACCTTCAATGGTAAATATGATGTTTCGTATATACGGGCTCTCTGAGATACCTCGCAGGGCACCCCAGAGAACTAACCCATTGTTCTGGGTTCTTTCTCAAATACTCTGACAGAGAGAATTTCCCACTTCTTACTGGCCAATTAGAGTAGAGACTTGAGCGTGGTTTAGACTTACTCAGTCAATCCGTTGATGCATCTCTGTTACCAGGCATATGTCCATATCATAACAACCTGTCATAGTGAGAAGAGCCAGCTCCCTTAGACACCATTCCTATGTCCAAGGAAGGTTCACAGATCACAAAGAACCAGTATAGTCTAGCATTTGGAGACACAAATCCTTATCTCACTTTACCCCCTAAAACAGCTATTCACATTAATCACAGCTTGCCAGGTGTCACAGCCTACATTAGCCCAGTCAAGAATGCATTCTTTCTAAGTTAGTCATCCCATCAATTTAGGAGAATAATAAATCCCCAATAGTTTTAACCCAAAGTATATATCCCATGTACCTGATATGGGTGTTTTCCCCTACAGACCAATCCCAGGACTCCACCTAACAGACTTCCCCGGCTTTAGGGTGCCCCTATAGAACTACTCTCCAGATGCTCCCCTTAAGCTTAGTCAACATCCTCTAAGACCATTTGCAACCATTAGCAAAGTCGTAAATTCCTTAGATACCACATTACAGTGCATGTAATTACACTGTAATAAGGGCCCTTAAAATGAAGTTTTATACCGATAACTGTTGTAGCCTAGGCCGAGATTGTAATGATAGGCTATGTATAATATTGCAAATATGTGGTTACACGTGACAGCACGGACATCCTCAATTCGTGGTGATCCTCCCTTTGTCAAAGGTCTGTTTATTCAAGTTTCTGTGTGTAGTTTAACTGGGCATTCCAAAGAGTAGGCTACTAGCAGCAAACTGAGCAGTGAGCACAGCTCTGTCTGGCACCAGCTAGCTACAATACTGAGAGGAGAGGAGAGAAGAGGAGAGAAAATTACATTTTACATTTTTGTCATTTAGCAGACGCTCTTATCGAGAGCGACTTACAGTTAGTGAGTGCATACATTTTTCATACTTTTTTTCCCTATACCCATCATGCCTTGCGACAAACACGTCACCAGTACGTCTAGTGTTGTGTTTTTCCTGATGTGTGATGGTGGTTTCAAAGATACTGGAAACTAACTCTCCTTCTACTGTCTGTGGTGGTATTGGGTGGGATCCGCAGGGGGAACGCAGACCGAGGCGGATTCATTGAAGATGGCTGACGAGGAGGACTCGGGGCCGGAGGCAGAGCCGGCTCCTTCCTCTCCCGCGGAGACCCCTCGTTCCGCCCGGCCTCACTACGTCTCGTTCTCCGAGAGCGTCCAGCCAGCGGTGGGCATGATGAGCCAGCTACTCAGCCAGCCTTCCTCCCTCAAATTCGACAAGAACATCAAACAGGCCTTCTACAACACAGGGGCGATGATTTTCGTGGCTATCTGTTGCGGAGCGGCTGTGCTAGTCTTCTTTATCCTGGAAGCCTTTCTGCGACCACTGCTCTGGGCAGTTCTCTGCGGGACCTTCCTCCACCCGTTCAAACACTCCCTAGCCCGGCTGGGCCGCTCCTGGCTCAACGGCCTGCAGGACACCGGGACGCCGATACTCCTGGGGACGCTGCTGGTCCCGGTGTGGTGTTTCAACCACGGGGTGGATTTCCTGGGGGGGCTGGTACTGGAGAGGCTCACGGTGCTACTGGTGATCGGGGCGGGCGCGCCACTCATCTACTTCTTTTACCTGTTCTGGAGCGTGATTGGCATGCAGGTGATCATCGGGCACGTGTGCGATGTCATCGGGGGCGCGCTGGACTGCTTCCACTCTGTGTGGGTGAGTGACAGGGACACTACTGACACTAAAGGGGAAGGCCACCACAACAATAAGAAAGGCTTTTCCAATACTGTAGCCTACAACAGGATGGGCAGGGGATAACACTGTAATGTAGCCCTTACATGAATCAAGTACTCAGCTAACTCAATTAAGAATTTCATGAGGCCTTTCACATGCCTTGGCTTAGAGTGTGTGTGTGTGTGTGTGTGTGTGTGTGTGTGTGTGTGTGTGTGCTTGTGCTTGTGCTTGTGCTTGTGTGTGGATAGGAGGCTACTGTCTATAACTGAAGAATTTCCTTAAACTCTTTATAAAAGAGATAAAGAACTCTTATAAAAGTACATTCTGCTTTTTCTCCCCCTCTTTCTACTCCCTCCCTCATCTTCTCCCTCTCTCTGTCTCTCTGTCTCTCTCTCTCTACTCCCTCCCTCATCTTCTCCCTCTCTCTGTCTCTCTCTCTCTCTACTCCCTCCCTCATCTTCTCCCTCTCTCTGTCTCTCTCTCTACTCCCTCCCTCACCGTCTCCCTCTCTCTCTCTCTCTCTCTCTCTCTCTACTCCCTCCCTCATCTTCTCCCTCTCTCTGTCTCTGTCTCTGTCTCTGTCTCTGTCTCTCTCTGTCTCTCTCTCTCTCTCTCTCTCTCTCTCTCTCTCTCTCTCTCTCTCTCTCTCTCTCTCTCTCTCTCTTCTCTACTCCCTCCCTCATCTTCTCCCTCTCTCTGTCTCTCTCTCTCTCTACTCCCTCCCTCATCTTCTCCCTCTCTCTGTCTCTCTCTCTCTACTCCCTCCCTCATCTTCTCCCTCTCTCTGTCTCTCTCTCTCTCTACTCCCTCCCTCAACTTCTCCCTCTCTCTCTCTCTCTCCCTCTCTCTCTCTCTCTCTCTCTCTCCCTCTCTCTCTCTCTCTCTCTCTCTCTCTCTCTACTCCCTCCCTCATCTTCTCCCTCTCTCTCTCTCTCTCTCTCTCTCTCTCTCTCTCTCTCTCTCTCTCTCTCTCTCTCTCTCTCTCTCTCTCTCTCTCTCTCTCTCTCTCTCTCTCTCTCCATCCCTCCCTCCATCCTCTACTCCCTCTCTCTGTCCCTCTCTCTCTCTCTCTCTACTCCCCCCTCCTCTTCTCCCTTCCTGTCTTCCTCTCTCTAGGTGATGACAGTGGTGTTGGGGTATGTGCTGACTGTAGCCTGCAAATGGAGCCCTGTTACAGAGGGATACCTGAGAACTATGTCTGTACCTGTCTGGACAATACTACTCTTCTACCTGGGTGAGGAGAGGGGGAGAGAGAGAGGGAGAGAGAGGAGGAGCTATGTTCCTGTCTGGACAACACGTTCTATTCTTCTACCTGGATACAAACAGGGGAGTGGGAGAGGGAGTAGGAGAGGGAGATGGAGGGGGGTAACTTTGTAGGTATTTATGTTCCATCATAAGATAAGGAAGTGTATAAAGGTCAAGTGTGTGGCCGTGGTCTCAGGATATATATGTCACGATCGTCTTGTAGCGAAGTAGACCAAGGCGCAGCGTGTGAACCAAACATGACTTTATTTAATTAAAGTAACAAACAAAACCCGATTCGTGAAGTCCACGGTTAAACATACCGACACGGAACAAAAACCCACAAACCCAAAGTGAAACACAGACAGTTAAATATGGCTCCCAATCAGAGACAACCAGCAAACAGCTGACACTCGTTGCCTCTGATTGGGAGTCACACAGACCAACCTAGAAATAAACACAACAGAACTACCAACATAGAAACAGAAAACATAGAATGAACACACCCTGGCTCAACATAATGAGTCCCAGAGCCAGGGTGTGACAGTACCCCCCCCTAAAGGCGCGGACTGCGACCGCGCCTCAACTAAACAAACCAGGGGAGGGCTGGGCGGGCATACCTCCTCGGCGGTGGTTCTGGCTCCGGCCTTGACCACCACCCTTCAATACACCCCCCAATGCGCCCCTGGTCCAGTCTGGCCCCGCCGGCTGGAGCAGGACTGGACTTAACAGGAGCGGTCCTTACCAGGCTGTCGACTCGCACCCCTGGCTTGGTGCGTGGAGGAGGAACGGGCCTTACCAGGCTGACGACGCGCACCCCTGGCTTGGTGCGTGGAGGAGGAATGGGCCTTACCAGGCTGACGACTCGCACCCCTGGCTTGGTGCGTGGAGGAGGAATGGGCCTTACCAGGCTGACTTCTCGCACCCCTGGCTTAGTGCGAGTGGCAGGAACAGGCCGGACCGGGCTGGCGACGCGCACTGTAGGTTTGGTGCGAGTGGCAGGAACAGGCCGGGTCGGGCTGGCGACGCGCACCGTAGGTTTGGTGCGAGTGGCAGGAACAGGCCGGACCGGGCTGGCGACGCGCACCGTAGGTTTGGTGCGAGTGGCAGGAACAGGCCGGGTCGGGCTGGCGACGCGCACCGTAGGTTTGGTGCGAGTGGCAGGAACAGGCCGGGTCGGGCTGGCGACGCGCACCGTAAACTTGGTGCGGGTGGCAGGAACAGGCCGGACCGGGCTGGCGACGCACACCGTAGGCTTGGTGCGTGGAGCAGGGACAGGCCGGGCTGGGCTGTCGACGCACACCGTAGGCTTGGTGCGTGGAGCAGGGACAGGCCGGGCTGGGCTGTCGACGCACACCGTAGGCTTGGTGCGTGGAGCAGGGACAGGCCGGACTGGGCTGGCGACGCACACCGTAGGCTTGGTGCGTGGAGCAGGGACAGGCCGGACTGGGCTGGCGACGCACACCGTAGGCTTGGTGCGTGGAGCAGGGACAGGCCGGACTGGGCTGGCGACGCACACCGTAGGCTTGGTGCGTGGAGCAGGGACAGGCCGGACCGTACTGGGAACACACACCACTGGCTTTAAACGGGGATCAGGAATGGGCCGGACCGGACTGGCAATACACCTCAGTACCTCTCGCCGTGCCTCTACGACTTCCTTCCCTCCTCTCGCCAATGGCTCCCGTAACCCGGTGGCCTTCTCTCCTCGTCTCCTATTTCGCCCTGTGGCAGCCTCCTGCTGCCCAGTCGCCCACGCCGTGTGCCCCCCCCTAAAAAATTCTTGGGGGTGCCTCTCGTCCGTCCGACGATGGCACTGCTGACGCCGCTGCTCCTCTCCTGCCTGGGTCTCCCCCTTCATAGCCCTCCGGTACCGGACGGCCTCCTCCTCGGTAATCTGCCCCCAACCGAGGAGGACATCCACCAGCGTCACCTCCTGCGTGTGTTCCTGGACACGCTGCTTGGTCGTTGTATGGTGGGGTTTTCTGTCACGATCGTCTTGTAGCGAAGTAGACCAAGGCGCAGCGTGTGAACCAAACATGACTTTATTTAATTAAAGTAACAAACAAAACACGATTCGTGAAGTCCACGGTTAAACATACCGACACGGAACAAAAACCCACAAACCCAAAGTGAAACACAGACAGTTAAATATGGCTCCCAATCAGAGACAACCAGCAAACAGCTGACACTCGTTGCCTCTGATTGGGAGTCACACAGACCAACCTAGAAATAAACACAACAGAACTACCAACATAGAAACAGAAAACATAGAATGAACACACCCTGGCTCAACATAATGAGTCCCAGAGCCAGGGTGTGACAATATAGTCTTTAGTATTAATAGACTGCTGGTAGTGTGCTGGGAGGGAGGGAGGGAGGGAGGCGGTGGTAACCTTCAGGCTGAAATGTTAAAAGGTACTGAGAGCTGAGACCACTGCTAGGACGGAGGTATTTAGAGGCAGAGTAGTAGCACATTCTGATGGAGTCTACTGTTCATTAATCATCACGCTGCCAAACTCCCCTCTCACCATATACCTCCCCCTCTCCCCCCTCTCCCCCATGCCTCCCTCTCTAGTGTCTCTGACTGGCTCGTGGAGAGTTCCTGTGTTTGTAATCGTGGTCACGCTCCTCATTGTGGGCTCCCAAGAGAAACCACCTGTCCCTGGCAACTCAGGTGAGCTGTCAGGACATGTGTTGTCATTCGCTGCTAACACCATCTACATGGCCATCTCCTGCAGTAACTTCCGCCTGGGCCCCGAGCGAGAGACCAGCACCAGCAGTGGCTCCACAGGTCAGATAACACACACACACACACACACCACACATAGGCGTTATACCGCAGTAACTAACCATCAGTGGTTATCACTGTCAGCCACAAAAAGCTCTCTAAGTCTTAATTCTATATTAATTCAATAGATGTTAAAGGTTTGGACTGATTTAATGACCACTTCCTCACCCTTTCTATAACTCTTTCATTCCAAATATACTTGCCCCCTCCACCCCCCATCTCTCCCCTCCTCTCCCCCTACTCTCCACATCTCCCCCCTCCTCTTCTCATCTCCCCCCTCCTCTCCTCATCTCCCCCCTCCTCTCCACATCTCCCCCCTCCTCTCCTCATCTCCCCCCTACTCTCTCTCTGTAGATGGGGTGGACTCTGTGGGCCCTGGCCCATCCTGTCCCCCCTCTGTCCTGCCGTTCCCCCGTCGGGCCCGTGCTGAGCTGGGGGGTCTCTTCCAAAAGAAGAAGGGGTCCCAAAGAGCCAGTGATATCTACTTTGTCCTGCTGGTCTGGGCTTTTGTACTGGTCCAAGTCTGGCTCAATCTCTGGATGCTACAACTACTGCCTATCCCAGTGGCTGGTAATATCTGAAACACACACACAGATACTTACACAGACAGGCACACACACTGACCCAGGCACGCACACCGACCCAGGCGTGCACACACACCAATGTATAACAGTGTGTGTGTGTGTGTTGTAGTGTGGGTGTTGAAGAAGCTGGTGGTACGTTTTGGTCTGAAGCGATTCGCTGAGAAGACTCTGTCGTCATGGTGGGTAGGACTGGAGAAGTTTGGCCGTGAGCGACAGGACGCCATCATGCCTGGACCAATCAAAGGACTCGTTCAGTTCCTGCTACGCGTTGACACCAAGGTAATGGCCCACACCCCCGGCCAACCCCCCTAAGACACACAGCCACCCTGCCAACCTCCCTGATACACACAACCCCCCTAAGACACACAGCCACCCTGCCAACCTCCCTGATACACACAACCCCCTAAGACACACAGCCACCCTGCCAACCTCCCTGATACACACAACCACCCTGCCAACCCCCCTAAGACACACAGCCACCCTGCCAACCTTCCTGATACACACAACCACCCTGCCAACCTCCCTGATACACACAGCCACCCTGCCAACCTCCCTGATACACACAACCACCCTGCCAACCTCCCTGATACACACAGCCACCCTGCCAACCTCCCTGATACACACATCCACCCTGCCAACCTCCCTGATACACACATCCACCCTGCCAACCTCCCTGATACACACATCCACCCTGCCAACCTCCCTGATACACACATCCACCCTGCCAACCTCCCTGATACACACAGCCACCCTGCCAACCTCCCTGAGACACACAACCACCCTGCTAACCTCCCTGAGACGCACAGCCACATTGTTATTTTATAAACCACTTCCTGATCTATCTCTGGTCACCACTAGAAGGTACTGATGCATACAACACTGTAGACAAGATACAACACAATTCTTATCTACAGTGATTCTGTGATTTTGATTGGCTAGCAGCAGTGTAGTGTCCTGTCTACCCTGGGGTAATGCTTCTGGACAGTTAAGGTAAGGGTTGAAGCTGGGTGAAGAGGCAGGAGCTGGTCTTCTCTGTGATATATGAATGATCTCCCTACAGGTTAATATTACTACTGAATGATCTCCTTACAGGTTAATATTACTACTGAATGATCTCGCTACAGGTTAATATTACTACTGAATGATCTCCTTACAGGTTAATATTACTACTGAATGAGGTCACTTAATTATTTTACCTCTTGTCTCACCCCCCTCGTCTCACCCCCCCCCCCCCCGTCTCACCCCCCTCGTCCCACCCCCCTCGTCTTCACCTCTACGCCTCAATGAGGAAAGAAGAAAAATATTGTACCACCTCTCCTCTCTCTCTCTCTCTGTCGCTCTCTCTCTCTCTCTCTCTCTCTCTGTCTCTCTCTCTCTCTCTCTCTCCCCTCTCTCTCTCTCTCTCTCTCTCTCCCCCCCTTCTCTCTCTCTCTCTCTCTCTCTTTCTCTCTCTCTGTCTCTCTCTCTCTCTCTCTGCACCATTTTGTTGTTTGTATTCTGCTCAAGCACATGATGACACATTGGTATCCAATCAGTACGGCATTCACTCCCTGCATCCAATCAGAAATTCCCTGCAACACTTCCTGTTTTCTAAAGCCTGCCCTTACTGCCTGTGTCCAATCACAATCTGTGTTGTTTGTGCTTGGGAACCATGTGATGACCAATATCTCTTTGTCTCCTCCTGAAGCTCTGGCATTGGCTTAACAAGCAGGTAATGTTCTGGAGGAGAGCTCTGCTGAGAGAGAGAGAGAGAGAGAGAGAGAGCATAATGTGAAAATGAGAATGAAAGAGAGAGGAAGAGGAAGAGTCTGTGTACGAGTGTGAAAGAGTCAGACAACAAAAGAGAGTGTGATAAAGGAAGGAGAGTGTGTGAAGCAGTGTGAGCACCCTATAGTAGCTTGGAGTGACGCTGTACCCATCCACTGTCATCCCTCCATCTTGTCTCCGCCCCTCGCTGACCTCACTTCCTCCCTGCTTCCTGCTTCTGTAGTGGTGAAGCTACGGTGGGGCGAGCTCATTCATTGGCTCCTCAACCTTCCTTAGCTTCTCCTCTGTGACCTGATTGGCTGGTTGGCTTCTGCGTGTGTGTGAGCTGCATGGAGAGAGCAGACTGCTTTAGACCAAGCTGAGGGGGGTGCCGGGGGGTTGGGTTGGGGGGGCAGTGCTGTGACTACCATTGCCAAGACAGGGTAGACCCCCCCTGCTATTCCCTAGCTCTGGAAATTAAGATCTGTACCATGGAGGGGCGTTAGCAGACCGCCTAAAGAAAGATCTGGGTGGGGTGCTGGGGGCTACATGGGTTCTGGAGGGTAGGACTGAGCTGGTACTGGGTTGGGTTGAGTTGGAGTCTGATCCAGATTGGGCAGCGGGGGGGACATCCATATTACTGACTATCCTGTAGTGAAGGCTTTAGATTAGCATATTTAAAGGTAGACTCAGCCTCGAGCAGCACGTCTGATATTGAGATGAGCGAGATGCAAGACTTCGCTTTCACACAGTCACACACAGTATGTGCGCGGGTTCGCTTCACGCTGTTAGAGCGTGGTAGCCACAGGACCAAAGCAGGGGAGAAGTTGAGCCTCGCGCTTCAACGCTCTTAGTTGTTGTGGAAATCGACCCACTATGCTGGTTACTTTGTGCATCTACGTCATATCGCTGAGTCTAGCTTTAAAACAGCAGCTACATCAAACCGTCCTTGATGATTTCTGATTCTGACTGGTCTTGAGCTGAGCCTTGCTCTAGTCTATATTTCTGTAGAATCTATATTGTAGAATTTTAGATCTCTCAGATTCTCCTTCTGTTATGTGTGGACTATGGATTTGTCCCAATACCCTGAGGTTGCCACCATATTGCTTCATGTGCTGTCAGGTCAGTGGCCATGCTGTGTAACACCACTGGGACACCGCCTTACTAATATCTCATCATCGGCTCCAGCCTCCTGACGGTAACGCTCAACACTCTTCCTCAGTGACCTCACACACTCTCAGGTCACTTAGGAAGGTGTCATAATGCTGTCATAAGGCTATCATAAGGCATCATAGGGTTGTTATAAGGCAAGGGACATAGAGAAACCTAAATACTGGGAAAAGATGGTCCCTCTCTGTGGCCCTTAGAGGAAATGCCCCTTAAAGTTACAATAAAGACGTGTAAAGAGATGAGCCTGCAGACAGGGCACACGTCTCACACACAGTCCTGGGGTTTAACATGCATTCACTGCATGGTGTGTGATAAGAGTGTGTCTGTGTACACAGGCTGTTCTCAGGATCCAAGATGGCGGCAGTAGGCTTTAGTTCAGACACAGAATGTCTGCCTTGGTCTCTGGTTTCTCAGGGGAGAAGGACAC